>NW_010243184.1:0-1210 GCF_000690775.1 Eurypyga helias | reverse complement strand
GGGAAGGGGGGTGCCGGGGGAGCCCCCCTCCTCAGCCTTCGCCCCGGGGTCGCTGAGGGCAGGACCCGGCGGAAGCCCGGCTGGGGAAATCGGGCTGCTCCCGGTTTTCCTTCGAGCCCTTAAATGGTGTTTTATAAAAACGCGGCCTTCCTTGTAAAGGAGAAAGTTTCCGCCCTCCTGGGTGCAAAGAAAAACCCACAAACAGTAAAGCTGCATAACCACAAAGACCCCCCCGCCCCCCTCCCCAAACCACCTTTTATTAAACCGGAATAAACCGCATCTCCCAGTTTTCAAGCCCGGTCCCGATCCGCTGGTTCCGTACGGGAGAGCGGACACGCACCGTGGCCTTACGCACGGGACCCTTTTCTCAAGGTTTTCCGAGATCAGCACCCAAAACCCTTGAAAAAGCACCAAAAGACGGACGAAGCGTGAGCTTTTCAAGGAACATTCGGGACCGTGGTTTTTTTTTCCGTCCATGACTTAAGAGTTGGGACGAGTTATAAACCGTCAGCTGGCCGAAAAGAGCTTTTCCAATTGTTTACCGTGACCCGGCGGGTGGGAATTATCTCAGCGTCCCGTAAATATCTGGTGCGAACATCTGCCACGGAGGGCGCAGCTCAGCTGCCTTCCGAGACCGGAGCGAAACGCGCTCTTCGGGTACAATCCATCTGCCCTAATTTAGGCATTCGCTTTAGGATGAGATGAATCACGGCCCTGGAAGTGCCCGTTTCTTTCCGGTGACTATAAGGGGAGTCCAGACGGCCGGCACGGCCGCAGACGCGTGCAGCCCGTCGGATGAATCGCATCCAACGCCACCTCGGCCGCTTTGGCCGCAAAGGCGGCGACGGGCTGAAGCGTCACGGGACGTGACATTCAATAGCAACGTGACGCTGCCGGCGGGGGGTGAGCTAGCGAAGAGGGATTTTGGGTCGTACGAGACGTTCCCTCCCGATGGGGTGACATCTCGACGCAAAGCAGTAAATTTAAACGCAAGTCAGTAAAATGGCACGCGGCGTTTTAAGCCCAAATATAAATGTATTTATAAAACGTGCTGTCAACCTACCGGCATAGGATCCCTGCGCTCCTCCGAGTTATTTTTGGATCGATGCGGTCACGGCGCGCTCGCTCGGGGCACGTCTGGCAGCGCGGCAGGGACGCTCGCGACAAGGAAGGGGGTTTGCCTCCAGCGCGAGGCTGGGGTGCTGGAGGG
>NW_010243183.1:0-41661 GCF_000690775.1 Eurypyga helias | reverse complement strand
CTCTGGGAATCTGTGTGAATCTGTGTAATTGTATGCTGCACCAATAGTCTCTGATTTACTTAAAATGTATTATGGTTGTGTTCCAATTAGTCCCTTCACCTTGTTCCGTGACACAGGATAGGCAGAAAAATACATTTGGATTAGGTTTTTCCATTCATAATTTTATCCTACTCATGTTTAAGATATATACGCGGTCTAGATACAAACTCCCAATGAAATTAATGGAAAGATACCAGAAACATCTGTTGAAACCATACTGAGCTGACAAGATGCTATTTTTACTTCGCACTCCTAACCCTAGTCATACATACTGCAATTAAAAAAAAAAACAGAATCAGTATTTCTTCATACAGAAGTCATAATTTCCATCACTTTGGTTCTTGAGTAACTTCTACTGCTTTCTCTTTGATCTCTCTTTTCAGAGAATAAGGGGACTGAAACTGAATACAATATTCAAGATTAAATATTTCAACTGATATCACTGAAACATACAATATCTTTGGGAATGTCACCTCCTCATAACCCAACCTTTTTCTTTTCTTTACTTAAATTTCATCCTGGCTGCACTCTTGACTACAGTGAGATTAAGCATTGAGCACAACATGGACCTGAATGATGCCTGTGCCTTAATTGCTTGAAAGACTTAAAAATAAAATATTTTTCCTTCCTTTGTGCAACAAGTTAATCACCTGTGGATTGTTACTCCAACACCCCTACACAGATTCAAACAGAAGTGCAAGGAACATACTTTCTCTTTGTTCACAAAGTTTCACTTTTGTCCACCACTATAAAATAGCTCCTAACTAGCTATGTCTGATGTGCACACCTCAGTGATTCAGAAATGATGCTTCACTGTCAAGGCTGTTTTATTTCACGGCAAAAGAAGAAGGTAATACACGTGAACACTGACAAAAGCAAAGAAAAAAAATAGTTGTTTTCCCACTATCCTGTGGTATTTAGCAAAAAGGTTTGGGTTTGAGTTCGGGGTTTTTTTTATAATACGTCACTTGAGTAACAGCTGCCTCCTATTGAAAAATGTTCATAACCATGGAAAAGACATGCAAGATGTCAGATACATAGTGTGTGACAATGCACTGAAACACACAGACGTGTCGAGACATACAAAGAAAGTCATCTGAAGACAAATTTTAAGCAGAACTGAAAAAACTAAAAATGCAATTCCGAAAGAGGAATTCTTCCTACCACATTGTAAGCCATAGTGCTCCTCCCACTGAAGAGGATGTTTCAGGGTGCTCTTCTACATAGTCACAGAACCTACTACACATTAGGAGTAAAATTACTAATTTAGCATCTCGGCAATAAGGGTGGAGAGGGTCACGGCAAGATAAAGAATAGGATATTGTATTTGTTTCCCTGAAACAGGCTGTTTCAAGTAGACCCATGCAGTCACAAAAACAGGTGGATGGCAGTAACATTTTAAAGGCTGTTTGAATGAGTCTGGCATACCTACCAGCTGTTGACAGCTGTCAACAAAACACATCTTAGAGCACTGTTCATCCCACACAGGTACAAATAAATTAATCGTACTATGTAAATACCATGACGAGACAGCCACCCCTCAATTTAAAAAAACAAAACAAATCACAAAAATTAAAGCTTTCCTCTTTAGAGAATTATTCTGACTTTTGGAGCAGGGCACTCAACATTACATTGTAAATCACAAACCTGTTATAAAATCTTGTATTTTTCATATGGAAAAAGGTGGATTATCACCTTTCATCCACTACAGAGCACATGTTTTTATTTCCTATAAAGTTTCAAGGTACTAAATCTTAGGATTACTTTGTTTAGATACTGAATTTTACTACAAGTAATTCTTACAGGCTTCTTATGTGTGTATTAAAATATCTTCCTTTCTCGACCAAATACAGCAATGAAATAACTAAAGAGTAGATTTACAGATGAGGGAAATGGAAACTACCTACAATAAAAACATAAAACCCTCTGAACTGTTAGTAAATACACTTCTTCCCTGTAAAACTTTTTTGACGTACTGTATATCAAACACAATGGTGAATGTATAGCATAAAAATTTTACTGACATGATTTTAAGATTACCACTTGTGACTCGCAGGCAACAACAGTTCTCATGCTAATACAAACTACCTCACAGAAATGATGGTAAAACTTTTATACATAAGCCATCACTATTCCGCTAACTAAAATCTAAAATGTTGTATTTCCATTGGTTATACAATTAATACAGGCACACAGACACTTGGGGATATTTGCGTTACAATTTTAACACGGCACTGCCCCACACAGGTAACGCCAGGGCATTTGTTCACAGGTCATACAGGGTCTCAAATCTCCCTGAATTTCCATTTGATAATTAACCATCTCCTTCCTCCCCTACTAAGTCAGTCTTGGCATCAGCTTAGACTCTGCTTGATTCTTCACTCCATTAAAATCATAACCTCATGCAGCTCTGCTCAGCATCTCAGTGCACAAGGCCCTTACCTGGGCTTGCAGAGTGTACCAGCACAGGGTAAAAAAGGAGTTAATTAAATACCTGACAAAAATGAGGCTTTAGCATACAATTTGAAGCTTTCTGAAACCCCAAAGAACTTCAGACTTTTTCCAAAGTCTTGTCATCTCACAGTCTTTCAACTGTATTTTAATAACTGGACTTTGGATTAGACTCATGTTTGATTCCACTGGAATTTGGGCACAAACTTGGAGCTAGCCAAGCGCTGTCTGATCCCTCACACTTCACTCAATCCTCTTCTGGAGCTGTAAGCATGCGCATAACCCCATGAAAATTAAGAGTCATCATACACATCCTCTAATGCCACGTTGCCCAACAACTTAACCATATGATTTGGTTGTAAAGCTAGAGTTTTGTGTCAATAACAAAGGGTGAGGAGGAAGAACAATCCACTGATCATAACCTAAACTAGATTTTCTCTCCGAGTATATCTGACGTCCTTAATTTCCTCTGCACATTAGGATGATACCAACTCGCAAAATAATTGTTTGTGATTGAAGTACCTAACATAGAGTTTGTGGAAAATGGGAAAAGCTGTTTTCATCTGTGAATACCAATCTATGACGAAAAAGACTTTCAGAAATCTCCTAAAGCATTTCCCCTTTTAAAGGTGGACTCTGTGGAGCAATGGATACTCCCAGATGAGACTTTCCACTTTGTGGAATGAATTTAATGCTGCACAGGGATCTTCTCTTTTGAAAGAAGAAATGATCTTGCCACTAGTTTTTGCCTTAATGTGCAGATTTTTTTTTTTGGACCTCTGCCTGGTGAATTGTTGTAGAGATTGCATTAACAATTCAATAGTTCAAAGTTTGATGAAAATCATTCTTTTGCCAATTCTTAAAGTAAATTTCAGGACAATAAGGACAAGAATTTGGAGGGAAGGAAGGGAAAGCAATCAGCCTCCATTTGACAGAACAGTCACATGCGCCTTCTCCTTTATTTGTGTAAATGAACTGTGTAGAGCAGCCACACCGAATTTAGCACAACTAAGAGACTGAAGAGACCTGGCCCCCAGAGGACCTACCAACAGATGATGAAGCAGCAGTAGTATTGCAGAATAATAACAATTTACATTAAAAGCTGAATATCTACTTGTTCAATAAAAATGTTCATTTCCTTTTTCCTCTCCTTGTTTACTTGCTGAAAACCGCCAGAGCAGAGTTTATAACAGTCTTTTACCATATGAATGGCATCTGTTCATTTAATCAGCTCAGTTCTTCCTGCGTGTCAGATTTGGCCACCCCAGTATCATCAGTATTGAATACATCTGTACAAAATATGTCTATTTTAAAGCATATCTGTTAATAGCTTAAAAAAAGTACTCAGTAAAGCCAAAGACTTTCTGCTTGTAGAGAAAGCAAAAAAACCTGGTTCTACATAATGCTGTAAGCCACGTGTCCAGAAATTTCTAAGATTCATGTCCCAAAGCAAGTCCTCAGGTTCTCCACCATTCAAACACTTGCAGGCATGAATTTGGTATGTTCCTACAGACACATGAACAGAGTTATCCAGAACTAATCTCGAAGGAATAATGATTTTGCTGGCCTTCGTAATTAATTTTTTTTTTTTTTTCTGGCAAAAAATACCTTTGACAAAGAATCTCCAGTTCAAAAAATTATGGACTTCACAGGTTTGGGTAAAGGAGGTGCCTTCAGAAAGCTTAGCAACTGCAGAATCATCTACCCCTTTCTAGCAATTAACAACTCACTAGCTGTTTCATTCAACTCTGAGTTAAAGCACTGTAACAAAGGTACAAAGTATTTTTTTCTTTTAACACTGAAGTTGAAGTGTTCAGTGTACACCTTAAGGGAACTCTATTTTCAAATCATGGCAAGCTACTTCAAAGCAGAAGATTAACACTGCCAAGGTCACAATAAAACCTCCACCTGCACATAAGTAACAGCTTTGCCCAAAGCCTGAAGATGCTGTGGACATAACCACCACTGGAGAGAAGGAAGAAGAAAAAAAAAAAAAAACCAAACCAAAAAAAGTATCCCTGATGAACCAGACTCCCTAAATATAAACATGTAACATAAATGCTATTTTAGCAAATGGTATTGCATACTGCTATTACATTGGTTTAAAGGTGACAGGGCTCCCATAGCAAAACCCAAACACCACAGATTATGCCTCTTCAAATATCTTAATTTTACTTGCATGTCTGAATTCACCAAAATACAGCAATCAGATTGTTTCGGTTAACAACATAAGTTTGCAGCTATCTCTCAGAAGCCACTTCAGTATGCGAGCTGTCAGCACTTACATTAACTATTAAATATTATATTAACCTTTCAGACACTGCACATTCTGAGATAGATTTATAGAGTCATACATTTACACTTTATTCCATTATTTGTTATTTGCCTCCATGCATCCTAGGCCTAAGTCATTGTCAGAATAAGGCAGTAACACGGCGCTGAAGACAATTATGTTGCAACAGTCATAGCAACCATTAGTTTCAGTCATTACCCATTCCTTCTGACAGCCAGATCATCTCAGTGTTTGACTGCATGCAATGAGTCCCCAGGAAACAGTCCCACTGCACTCGTCTGCATTTCAGATGGCGTGAGGTCTGGGCCAGCCTGCGTTTTCTTCGGATGTAAAGGGAAGAGACAATCCTGCAGTATTTTTCCTGCCATGTGTCCAGGCAGGCTGAGGGATAAGCCCCTCAGACTTGAGAGACCTGCTGACCCAGGCATCACAGACCCAAATAACAAAAAAGGTGTCTCCTTACTTGACAGCAGCAGACAAAGCAGAATTTAAATAAATATTTGTCTGGGACATGCTAAGAAATTTATGTTCATCCCCTCACTTACAGCAAATTACTATTAATACTGGAATGGAGGAAACCTGGATTGAAACCTGGGTTAAAGTTTGAACTATATTCTAAGCTCTGCACATACATACACAGTCCTCATCTGATACAACCCACAATCAAATGGAAAGGAGCAAAGCCAAGAAAGGGATGTTTCATGGAAAGTTTCTTCCTATTTTTTTGTCTGTCAAAAGGGAGAAGATCTAAAAAGTAATTTTATGGACTGAATTCTTAAATCCATCAACAAAGAATAGTTGTTTGAACAACAAAGCTGGGGGACAACAACTTTCTGCACAGTAAAACAAGCACCTGCTAACATCAGGGAATACTTAATTATAGTAATAAACCATAGATCAGAATAACTCAAAAAAAACACTCAAAGAAATTGTATAAACACATCTTTGCCACTTCAGAAATCATATGTCATCATATTCCATGCATAACTTTTCCAGAAGAAAATCATAATGGTCTTGTCAGAACAAAACCACCTGCATCTTTCCTTCTCAAGATGATATCCATTAGTTATAATTACTAGAAGACTATGATATCCAGACACAAACTGCTTCATTCAAAAGAAATACTGCCTTTGTTTCGTTTATTCCACTGGCTTTAAATGTGGAATATGTTTTTGGGGGAAAGTGTATAATGTTAGTTTTTTATATTTTTAATTGAATTCAAATCTACATCCAAATACAACTGTAGATGGTCAAAATCAAAATTAATCACTAGCTGATAAGCAGGAAATGTACCAATCATTATAAGAATGTATAATGTTAAGAAACCAGCCATATTTGTGTTAGGTTGTAAAATTGCTTAGAAGTGCAAAATCAATGTTCACTTTGGCATGAAAAACTAACACTATTTACCTTATTTATAACAACTTATATCGCTTTTTGCCAACTGGTGAGAACCAAGCGTTTTCAAGCATAGCAACACAAAATGCACAAAAGGTTCCCTACTCCTTTAAAACATGCATTTTTAATTGTGATTTAAATCAATTCAGCTTGACTGATGTCCTGGTTTGCTCCCACCAATCTCCAACCTTCCCCTTCCATGACCAGAATGAATGTTGATGAGTTTCATACTGATGGGTAGGAGGGAGCTGCTAGCTCACATAAATGATTTCTCATGTGCATCAAAGGCAGGCTTTTACGAGTGTCTTCCCTAACAATCTCCTCATGATGCTCTCAGGAAGACTGATTATTCTCTGAAGATGGTAGTCTGGAATAGAGTTCCCACTCTCAATTAACCTGGGCTGGTTCCAGCTAATGAAGTGGAAGGGAGGAAAAAAAAAATTAACAAGATGTATTATCCTGCTTTTAGCACACAATCTTATTTATATTCAGTACAAATTTAACCCGCTTCCAACTTTAAGGTGAAGATTTTATCAACATATAGTAAAGCTAAATTCAGTGAGCAGTATTATTTGCAGTATCTAAATTAAAATTTTCTTCAAATTAAAAGTAACAAGCAAGTTACATTAAGAAAATCTTGCAATCAAGTAACATCAAGAAAAACTGCAATCTAAAAGTCTTCTCTAGATAAGTGTAACTGAAAACATACCAGTCCTATCCTCTAGCAGGTTGAGAAGGAGGATCTGGGGAACCACAGGCCAGTCAGCCTCACTCAGTGCCCGGGAAGGTGGTGGAACAGCTAAACCTGGAAATAACTTCCAAAACATGTGAAAGTGATTAGGAGCCATCAGCATGGATTTATAAAGGGGAAATCAAGTCTGATCCACCTGCTAACCTTCTGCAAAGATATTACTGGCTTGGCAGACAAGAGGAGAGCAGCAGATGTGTTCATCTTGACTTTAGTTAGGCTTTTGATACTGTTTGCCATAACATCTTCAAAAACAAACAGATGAAGTAGAGACTAGATAAGTGGATGGCAAAGGGGACTGAAAACTGGCTGAACTGTCAGGCTCAAAAGATTGTTATCAGCTGCAAAAGGTGGGAGGCTGGTCACTGGCAGGGTGCCCCAGGGCTCAATACAGGGACCAACACTGTTTAACATCTTCATTCATGACCTAGACGATAGGATGGAGTGCATCCTTGGCAGATTCAGAGATGACACAAAACTGGGAAGAGTGGTTGATAAACCAGACAGATGTGCTGCCATCCAGACAAACTGGAAAAAATGGGCTGACAGGAACCTCATCAAGTTCAACAAAGAGCAAAATCCTGTTCCTGGGGAGGAACAACCCCATGCACTGGTATATGCTGGGGCCTAACCAGCAGGAAAGCAGTTCTGCAGAGAAGGGCCTGTTGCTCCAGATGAATAACAAACTGACCATGAGCCAGTTCCATGCAACTAAAGGCCAGCAGTATGCTGGGTTTCATGAGGAGGACTGTTGCCAGCTGGTCAAGGGAGGTGATCCATCCCCTCTGCTCTGCATTAACAAGGCCACACCTGGAAGGCAACAGGGCCCAGTGAGGCCCAAGGAAGGGCCGCTGAGATAAAGGGATTGCAGCATCACTGCACTGCCCTATGAAAATGATGTAGCAATCAGGATTCAAGCCCTTTTAGTTCCACTATTTCCTCTAAAGATGGTTAACATTAAACCTGTGCCCAACAACATGCTTAATACACTCGGCAGAAAGCAGATCAGTATGCCCTCACCACACAAATACGATTAAAGAAGTAACGCCGTGTGTTTTGTGTCCTGCAGATTGTTTTAAAATATCTGGGAATTTTCAAGTGGAAGGATGACTACTCAACTTCCGCCCTTTCAGTATTTTTAAAAATAAATTAAGATTTGTGTTTTTAAAGGAAACATAGAGAAAAGGATAAAAACCAAACAAACCAATAACACACTGACTTCCGTTCTTAGATATGACAAGCCAGAAATACCTGCCAGCAGGAGTGCCATTGCAAGGGTATGTGGGGCATGATGTGGAACTACACAATTAGTTTTTCCAGATAACAGAGCAGCTGCCAACTACTTGCAAATCACACAAGAGGATGTTGTAATTTCTTTAAGGACTGTGTTTATTCCACTTGACCAGACAGCAGAGGTAGTGGCTCTTGTGCTAAGAAAAGCACAAGATAGCGTCCTGCTGCTGAAAGGAAGAAAAGCCAAGTCAAAACTTACATAATCCCCACCAGAGATGTGGTCACTAAAATACTCTGCTGTATACTCATAACTCATGGAATAACAGACTACAGTATCCATGCAATGTTTTAAGTAAAGGATAACAGAGCATTTTCTTCATGACTGTATTTGATTTCCTCATCTCAGTGTTTAAATCTACACTGCCTCAAACACCACCTACAATTATGCCAACACTTCGTCAAAAATAACTTTACATATATATATATATATAAAAAACACCCAAAACCACACAAACCAACACACACGCACCACATAGCTATCCTAACTCATGGAGTGAGGAGAAACTCAACATGCCGGTATCCCCCAACACCATCTAGAGGGTGTTAGCAGACAGTGCAGTGAGGTGTGAGTAGGAAGGGATGGAGACAACGCCACGTGAAAGCGAGAGAAAATCTTTGCTTACTTCCCCCAGAATTCCTGTAAGATATAAAACGTTTTCTGGTTTACATTCTTTTTAAGACACTCCATCTCGCCTGTATGTTTATTACACATTTTCAATACCCTATTTAATTCTGTGTTTGTTTTTTGTATTCTTCCTCCCTAGAGCATTTTGCCAATATTAAAAAAAAAAAAAAAAAAGTATTAAGTTTTACACTGTTCTCTGGTGTCATTATTTATTTCCAACCTTTTAATCTGAGGTAGCTCCATATTCTCTTTTCTTCCCTCTCAATGCAACAAACTCATACACAGCCATAGGCATATGTGAGTGCACTCTCCTACTTAACAACATCCTCCTACACTTTATAAGCATCTTACCTTCTCTGGCCACAGCCTTTCATTATTTATTTACAATAAAAACTTCCCACTCCTCTAATATTCTTCTAGTTCCTCATTTCTAAGTTGCTGTGTGATCTGACACCAACCCAGCAAAGCATTTACACTTTTCCAGTGTCTTCACAGTACTTTAAACTAAAGGACACCTTAACTGCTTCAGCAAATCAGAGCAGAACACTCAGCACCCTAAAGGACCAAAGTTTTCCTTCTATCAACTAAACAAAAGATGGTTTCACTTCAGGCACCTGCTCTGAATCATTCACTGGAGAACCTTCTCTCCCACACCCAATACACTGGGGTTAAAAAAAAAAAAAAAATTGAAAAAATAGAAAACTAAATACGAGACTAAAACAAGGCTGTTCTTGCTCTGTCATCTCATAGTACCCAAAGATTTAATCCTTACGGGTTTTCTGGCCTCAGATGAACCTGTAATGCATACTGAATGGACAATCAACCAGAATAAGTATTTTTTTGGTACACCTATTTTCCAGTGTCATGATACTAATTTCTATTTATTACAGTAGCCTTCACATAAGTTCTACTTAATTATTGTTCAACCCTTTATTTAGGAGTCTATCAAAAACCCACAGGTACTAGTAATTTTATTCAAAAAGTATTAAGAAAGCAGGCTGATTTTACTGCTTAAACACTATCCATATCTAATGAGCAGGTTACCATTTCTTCACCTTTCACAAGACAGGAACAATAGCTTCAATGCTTTAATCCTTCAAGTTAATTAAAAGTCTTACAAGCCTTCATCTGTACACCATAAACTTTAACAGAAGTGTCTTCCATCATAATTCATAGGTTTAACTAGCTATGCATGTGACCCCTAAACTCATACCGATTACTTCAAAGAGTCTGCAAATTTGGAGAGGGAACAGTCATAACACACCGGCATAAACTGGAATAAATAAAATGGAGGGAGAAGTACTTCTTTGTGGTATTTGAAAAAGGAAAAAAACCAATCACATTTTCTTCATTGGAGGCATTTTTTCTTGTCACCCCTAAAAAATCCCAAACAGTTAGAAGACAGGCATGTAAAACCAAGTTTGACCCCTTCTGGATTTTGAGAATATTTTAGATAGGAAAACTGCTCAGGTCTAAAGGCCCTCCTCCCAATTCAGACAACTAAGTAAAAAAACCAAGCAGAGGTCTCCATCTAAGCCTGTCCTTTCATTATCACATTTTTACAGTGCATCTCATAACATTCGGCATTCTACTTAATGCCTCCAGTTCTGGAATTAGAGGACGAGAGCAGAAACTGAGCTTTCATTCTAAAGGCATACTTTCCTTATGGAAGAAGCTTAGAAATGCTATTTGCAATTTTTCAAGCCCAGAACAACAAAGGTGTTTGGCAACTCCAGCCACCAACATAAAGACTTTGTTTCAAATACACAGAAAAAGAAATCATGGTTTGCATCATTTAATTACCACACATGAATTAAAAAGCAAGCTCTGAAAACAGGAAGCACAGTTAAATTCTGTTTACATTTCTTGCAATTGAAGCATGTGTGGTTTGTAATCTTGGTTTGGGTACGCAGGAGCACTCTGATCCCTTTCCACATCTGTGAGGAAAGAAGCCAAGGCAAGAAAAGCCCAAGCCACACATACTGTGGAAAGGGACACATCTGGAAAGGAACACCACTAGACTGAGTGAAGTTGGGGTAGGGAACATGGTTAAGATAGATTTGTTCCCCATCTATTCACAGGCCTTGATCTGGGAGAGGTCTAAACCAGGAGCTGGTAAAAAGTTTGCTGCAGTGGATCATCAGTCATGTCAGTGCCATTTACATACGCGTGCCTACACACACGCAAGAAACTGTTACTTGGTTAAGCTTTCCTGTAGTTCACTGAGGAACACTACTATCTAATCTCTCTTCCTCTTTGAAATTACCTGGGAACATGTGTGATATAATTTCCATTAACTGAAATATTTACACTGGGACCGAACATCTCTCTGAAAGATATGCCCTGCCCTAGCCAGAAGTTATGGGAAAGAATAGATGAAATCCCTCTGACCGTCCCATTCACACTTTCAGTCTAGATAATAAAAATCTCTTCCTTACTGTCACATCAGTAATGGTTGAACTTTCTTGTTTTTAATATAAAACAACAACAAGGAGGAGAAAAGCACATATATTTTAAGGACATACAGAACTGAAGGTTCATGTGCACATCCCTCTACTTATCTCCTCTCCAGATGACCTTCCTTAATGTGAATTTTCAAGAAGCAGTAATATTTAGTAATATTGAATTTAGTAATTTAGTAAAATATTTTGTAGTCATCCATTTATTTTATTATCATTATTTTCACCTCTTCTTTTTGAAAAGACACAAGTTTTATTCAAAGATTTCCCCCATTAGCATGCCATTCCCTCTCCACAACACTGCAATTCTTCTGCAGATGATAATATCAGTGTCTCAGTCCTTTATGAGACCATAACACAGAACGCTGACCTATGGGTCAGATGCTTCATGTAGCCGTACTGGTTTAACTGACAGTAGGGCAGAGCCCAGTTGCTTAAAAAAAAAAGCACCAAGTAGAAGATCAGCAGCAAAGGAGAACATTTTTAAACATAAATGAAGATGTGCAACAGCAGTGAGGGAATTTAGAATTTTTTTTCTTTCAAATTTGCCTCAGTTTGAAGGGCTCGTTTGCCTCAAATGAGGCAAACAAGCAAGTTTCACCACAAAAACTGTTAAAAATGCTCCCTCACAAAGCATTTTGGTCAATACCTACATTTCGATCATACCGTTTTATTACTCTCTTAAAACACTTTTATTTCTACATTATTAAATAAATAAATGTAGGAATCCCTCAGTGTTATGAGTTACATATGTCAGCCTTGATTCAAGGAAATAATTTGTTATATACCCCTTGTGTCAAATGCCGGGCCATTTGTGCTGTGATTTAAAATGGAAGGGGTGCACCCAATATCAATCACTGGTTTAAGGTCTACGCTTTCGATCTTCTTCTGAAAGATGGCCTGGTTTATATCCACTAGACAGGTTTCTCTACAGGTTCAAGTTGGAATAGAAAGTGAATTGCAACAAATTAAGCAGAATGAGAAACGCACATGGTTGTCAGCTATCACGTTCACTTAAGGGTTTTTTTTGCATTAAAATCTAATTGTCCTTCACCAATCCATTCTGTGACTCGAGTGCTGCCTTGTTTCAGAGGTTAGTGGAAAGCCAAAGAAAGTGACTCCAAACATTTCCATACCAGCAGTATACCTTGATCTTGAGATGGGGGACTTAAAACTATGGAAATAAAACCAATATGGACTCCAGTGATGAAAATACATACAGGTTCTCCCTCAAGCCGTTCTGACTGACAGACATGGAATACGTATCACTGCTCCCTGGTCCAGATCATCCATGTTAAAAACCCAGATACCTAGGTTGACTCCCCCTTGTGTATAAATCCCGCCTGAAAACAGCAAGATTGGGTTTTTTGTACTGACATTTGGGGGGTAGGGGCGTGATAAATCATTGAAGTCAAACTAAATTCAACTGTGTTGACATGATTCTCCATCACACACAACAAACTATTGCTATCATCACTTCAGTCTGTTTACTGTAGTTTAAAGCTCAATATTAGAGAAATGCAAAGTCAATCAGAGTAATTGCGAAGAAAAAAAAAATAACTGATACTAAGAGTTCAAAGCTATGGATAAATACGTCATTCACCAGAGGCAAACTGGCATGCAGAAAGTTGCAAGAACACAGCAAGGACTCTGTAAAAATATAAATATCTATAAATTTCACTCTTGATTACCCAGTAGCTTTATCACTGTGGATTTTATCAGTTCTCAGTGGTCTCAAGCCTTGCCGATTGAACTGATTACAATAATCCATTATCAGTATAAACCCCAGAACATATATTACACTACCACTCAGAAAAATAAACTATAAAACCTCACACCAATAAAACAAAACAAAAAATAATCTGAAAAACTTCACTCTTAACCTCCTCAAACCTATCACCTGTCATTTATCTCTGCCCTTTCTTTACCACTGAAAATCGCTGTTTATTAAAACAGAAGAGAAGAATAGATCTAAGGATAGGTTATGAGAGAACACTGCAGTAACCATAATGAGGATAATGGGGTGCTCAGACGTTTCCTTAAATAGGTGGCTGGTGGCAAGATAAACTTTTTCAACAGCTACTTATAATAAAATACATTACAGTGTAAGGGGAATCATAAAACTAATCAGAGCAGAGAAAAAGGGGCAGGGGTAAACCAAGAAATGAGAAAGATTGGGAAATATTGTGTCCCAGTAGAAGCAACCGGGAGCAAGAGCTGCAAAACATACGCTGACAGTACAACGTCTGGAGCGGAAAGGAGGAAAAGATCCCAGATGTGTGCAAGGAAAACACATTTCTATTGTTTTCTAGTAAACATAGTCAAGAAAGGGGAATTGGAACTGAAACTCAAACTACATATCTTTATGATGCTGTCACTAGGCAGTAAGATCGGGTGTATCAGTGCTCCCAAACCTTAACACGACACAGTAACGTTAACTAGCAAGCAACAAACAAGTAACTCTGAGTCCAATGGGATCAAATTTCTCCGTTTTTCCTATACCTGTGGCCACACGTAATCCGTACTGGAACACTGAAAGTTAAGCTGTATGTTCATGTATATTGACTTCCAGTGTAGCCCATATCAGTTTTAGTAACATATTAGAGAATAAAATTTGCAATCACAAATGGAAATCAGGAAACAAGGTCCTGTAGCTTAGTCCCGGCTCTCCAAAGGGACAGGGAAGCTGAGCTCTCTGTGAAGCTGTTCAGGAGTGCTGCGTATGAGTTCATCTCTGTGATTCCCACCAGAGCAGTTTTACACACACCCAACAACTCCTCACTCCACAAGGCGGCCCACTGATTTCAATGGGATCTGCCACGTATTAAGGTTGGACCCAACAGAAAGGTGGGTGAAAGAGCATGGCTCTATGCCAAATAAATGTTCAACAAAAGAGAGGTGTCATGGTCTGCAGGTACCATGTTATCCTCCAGGGTCTCTCCAGGGGACTTCCCACTCCCACCTCGTCACCCACACATACACAGAAGCAGCGTTGCCCTCCAAGGTGAGGGAAGGTAGATGAGTTTGCAAGTATAAAGGAAGGAAGAGTAGGAACACACAAGGAAATAGAACCACAAAACAGTGGCCTCGCCCTTCAGACAGAGAATCATAGAATGGTATGGGTTGGAAAGGACTTTAAAGACCATCTAGTTCCAACCCCCCTGCCATGGGCAGGGACACCTTCCACTAGGTCAGGTTGCTCAAAGCCTCATCCAGCCTGGCCTTGAACACTTCCAGGGACAGGGCATCCACAGCTTCTCTGGGCAACCTGTTCCAGTGCCTCACCACCCTCTCCATGAAGAACTTCTTCCTTATGATCAATCTAAACGTCCCCACTTTCAATTTAAACCCATTACCCCTTGTCCTGTCGCAACAGGCCCTTGTAAAAAGTCCCCCCCAGCTTCCTTGTAGCCCCTTCAGGTACTGGAATTTTTTGGTCTGGTATCAAGTATATGCCTTTTGCTTAAATCCAACCAGGTAATACATTTTAAACTAATATGCAAGAAAACTGTATATATTCAAAAGAGTTATGAAGAAAATGCCCAAGTGAGGAGACTTCGGCATGAATAGTGAGCAAGCAGAGGAAAGAAGCTACTGGCCTACTTCAGAGACAGATGCTCATGGCAGGTGGGGTTAGGCCCATAGTCAGCTCTGACACAACCCAGACAGTCTCACACACTCACAATGAAAGGTATTCCCTTTTAGAAGCATGTTCCCTACCTCATCTCTTCAAAGAAGAAACAAATTGTTGATTAAACTTATTACAATGTATTTTTATATAGATAAAGTTTGTGTTTTAATCACTTCTGCGGACAAATATCTGTTCTGCTCTCTTATGATGAGAACAAATGCAACAGATTCTTACTTGCTTTTCATTCTTTTAATAATTCAAATTAAAAAGAGTGAGAGAACCACCATATTAATAATTACAAATGGTAGAATAGTCCACAAAGAGCAAGCATAATTTGGTGTTGCATGGATTGCTTCATAAGGACAGGCTGGGGAAAATAAAACTTGCAAGCTGGCTACAAAGAAGATGACAAAACGAAGATATCCTTGAACCCAGTACTCAGCAAAGACTTTGCATCAGCCCCTGCTGGAGATCCCTTAGGGACTTTAGAACCGAGTACAAAAAAAACCCAGAAGCAAACAAATCCAGCAGATGGCTCTAAATGAGGAGAACAGAGACAGGTGACTAACTAGTCTGAGAGGAATAAAAATAAAATGGGAGCAGAGCCACAGTGTTATCATTTTTGTTGAGCCACCTGGAAAGGTAGCAGGCTTATCAATGAATGCCAAAAAATGAGTAGTGCCCATCTGCTCACCCTAATAAATATCCTTTACTAGGAAAAAAAACCAACCACAAAACATAAAAGGATACAATTCCCTGAGCACTACTCACATGCTTTCAGCAGACCCCTTTGTTTAAAATATTTATTTGGGTTTTGCATGGCTTAACAACTACTTGCTGTGAACACAATGCTTTAAGACGACCCTTGGAAATAGGTGGCCAGTCAGTACCTGTAAGAATGCACAACAGAAAGCTCCAACAACTTTGAGATAAGCAGAAGCTGTGCAGCTATCCCTGCCTTCTATGTCTCTTTAGGAAGACACAACTGGCCAACTGAATGGACTGATGGCAAAGCCCTAAATAGGCAGGACAGGTTCAGTCTTGGAAAAGCTACTATTCCTCTGGAGATGACTGGCAGTGGAAAGTACTCCTTTTATGAGAGGAGATAAAAGAAACATGGTACAAACTCAATTTACCTCCTCTGCTGGCCTCCCCGAAGGCAACAAGTATCATCTTTCTGCTGATTCTAAATGCGGGTTGGGAAAGGAGGCCAGAGCTGGCAGAGGGTGGAACGGGGAACGCTCAGGTCCCTCAAAGTACAACTACACTAAGAAATGGAAGAGAACACTAAAGCACAGATGTTTGTTTGCCTTCATCAGTTTGAAAGCAAAATGCCTCTTCTCTAGCACTAACCTCTATCACCTCCAAACATTGTTTTCACAATGAATGAAGGCAAAAGAGTTTGGAGAAGAAATTCAAACTTTCTAAGACTGAGATGGTTCCAAGATGGCTTTTGATTCTGAGGTATATTTATTTTTCATACATTACATATGTAGCCGAAAAAAGCTCACAGCTTTTCTGTTTAACATCATCAAGTCCATCTCCTCAATAACAGCAATACTATCACATAAAACTGTCTGGATTCTATGTGAATTTATCCAAAACAAAACAGGCCTTCACACATTTGCAACCATCTTTGCAAATAGAAACTTATCATACTATTTTAGTTTCCTTTATATTAGGACTCGTGCATAAACGTTTAATGCTAAATTTTGCTTTTCATATGGAAAAAATGTGACAGAATTAAACCTAAAATATGCTTAGATAAACATGTATGAATTGAAAAAGAACACGGAAAAAAACCCTTTTGATGAAATACAAATCACAAAATGTGAGCAGACATCTATCTACACAGTTGAAAGTTCTGTACATGTCTGTATGCAGGAGGCCAGAGTTCTTTTCACAGTGACAAGAACAGAATTTTTTTAACTTCCAAACAGAAGTTTTAAAAACCACCCACACTAAATGAAGCAAACAGATACTCCACTGGGTGCAACACAGAAAAGCTCTGCACCACTGAAACCTTATTTTTCTGTTCAACTGAATATTCCGGAAACTCGTTTCTCCAAAATTAAAGTTATTTTGATTGTTTTCATTCCTTAAAAGTTCGTTGTCTTCAAAATTTTGTATCTTTTCAAGAGCTACAAAATGTCTGAACAGCTACAACTGTTCCTGGGACTGAAACAAGACACACGGTTCTTAAAGTCCCAAACACCTTTACCAAGCACCAGTTGCTAAACCTGGCTCTTCAAGCTGAAGCCCAAAAGACAGCACTGTAGCCATGCACATTGCTTCCACTGTTGTGTCTTTCCTGCATTAGCAATAACCCATGTTCAAGTGACAAAAAGCAGTTAATGTGATTTGGTTCACCCACGAACTGCCCCACACTTTCTGAAATGGTGTGAGTTGAGCGGGAACTCTGAGATATAATGCCAAACAGAAGACTGTTTAAATCCAAATGAAGAAAGCCTTCCTCCAGAGCAAATAAACTCTTGAGGTCGGATTATAGCATTATTCACAGAGCATCCCCTTTCTAGTCCAATAAAAACAGCTGTTTGATTTCTTTAGATAAACGCGTTTATGAAACAGTTTGAGCAACGCCTGCATCACTGAAAACTTGAGTGCAAGGGTCTTCTCAATTTTTAACTATTATAAAAATGCATCAGGAGAAAATTTAACGTTCCTATAATGTTAATCATCCACTGTTACTAGCAAAATACTCCATCCTAGCAAAATATTTCCTCCTTTAGTTTACTGCAGTTTATTTTTAAAACATCTGTGTTTCAATATGGTATGAGTAAAGTACATTGCTGTGGCAGACAGATCTTGCTCATGCTACAAGATCGAACAGAGGCAGCTAGTGCCCACAGCCAAATACGTTTGAAAAGCCCTTCACAGAATCACTAGGGTTGGAAAAGACCTATAAGACCATCTACTCCAACCATCAACCCAACAGCACCACACCCACTAGACCATGTCCTCCAGTGCCATGTCTTCATGCTCCTTGGACACCTCCAGGGATGGTGACTCCACCACTTCCCTGGGCAGCCTGTTCCAGTGCCTGACCACTCTCTCAGTGAAGAAGTTTTTCCTAATATCCCATCTAAACCTCCCCTGACACAACTTGAGGCCATTTCCTCTTCTCTTTGGATATGGCTTTGCACCCACTGCTGAAGGCTTCTCCTCACACATCTGAGAACAGTACAAACCAAAAATTGTTTAAAGTTGCAACACATTTTCTCATTTTATCAAACATTAAACTGTTCTCATTATGAAAAGGCAAAGAGCACACCCATAAGCAGTACCACTGCTCTGTAGTTCCACAGCCCACCAAGACCATTTCATACCCTGTAATAATGTGGGCACAGGATTCATCCCAGAGCATGGGCATCCTGCCTCTAGTGTGCGTAACACCCTTAATTTATTTAAGTAGATATAAATAGATAAGTAGATATAAGTAGATATATATTCCCAAACATGAACTTTCATAAACATTTCACTTTTCTAAAAAAACAGGAAGGGGAAAAAAAAAAACCAAACAAACAGAACACATGCAGGAAAGTTTCAACATTTTTTTAAAAAGCAGACGTGTGACAGCAACAAAACTTGACTCAATTATCCACATCTAATTTTAAAACCACATTTTACTTTTCTAAGCTGCCTTGCATTCATATTTGATTAAATAAAGCTAGCTAGTAAGAATTATCTACCCAGACCTGAAAATATTTCAGCATTTTAGAATTTGGACTCAAAACTCTTCCTAGGATGAAACATGTCTATTTGTCTCAGTGGAAGTAGGCTCAGGTTTTGATCTCTTATGATTTCTCCTAGAGATGAAATTTCACTCTACACAGTGTGTTACAGCTGTGTTCCACACATCTTTTTCGTGAACGTATCCAGAATTATTTGCTATTTGCTCATCACAATGCAAAAGCAGGGCTTCCCTTCCCTTCCCTTCCTCCTTTCTCCTTTCCCCTTGCCCTTTCCTTTCCCTTCCCTTTTTCCCTTCCCTTAATTTTCTCCTTTCCCCTTCCTCCTTCCCTTTCCTTTCTCCTTTCCCCTTCCCTTTCCCCTTTCTCCTTTCCCCTTCCCCTTCCCTTTTCTCCTATTCTTCCCCCTTTTCTTTCAGTTTTCTCCTTTTCTTCCCCCTTTCTCCTTTCCCATTTCCTTTTCTCCTTTTCTTCCCCCTTTCTCCCTTCCCCTTTCCTTTCCCCTTTTCTTTCCCCTTACCCTTTCTCCTTTCCCATTTCCCTTCCCCTGTCTCCTCTTCCCTTTCCCCTTCTCTCTTTCCTCTCCCCTTCCCTTTCTCCTTTCCCCTTCCCTTTCTCCTTTCCCCTTCCTTTTCCCCTTCCCTCTTCCCTTTCTCCTTTCCCCTTCCCTTTCTCCTTTCCCCTTCCCTTTCTCCTTCTCTCTTCCCTTTCTCCTTCCCTCTTCCCTTTCTCCTTTCCCCTTCCCTCTTCCCTTCCCCCTTTCCTCTTCCCTTCCCCCTTTCCTCTTCCCTTCCCCCTTTCCTTTCCTTCCAGGTTGCCAGACTAAACAGTCAGAAGTATAACCAGCAAAAGATCCATTCCAATTTAAATAGCTGAATCGGAGCCTGAATGGCCAGTACTTTGAAAAAAAGGATTACTTTCATATAAACAGAACAATCAATGGGCAAATCAATGACACAGTAAGTACAGAACTTTAGTTTTGTCATGTACTGAGATTTTTTTAAGCAGCTCATTTTTGGTTTATTTCTACTCAGAAACACAGGTATTTTGTGGAAAATGGCTGTAAAAGTACAATATGTACCTGCTTAAAAAGCTTCCTTCCTAAAAGAGAGGACATCTGAAATGGGATTATTTTAGTCGCATCAGAAGAACAAATTAAATGCATGAAAGCTTTGCTGACGCTGGCACCAGGTTATTTCAGCTCCTACTCTCCCTTGGGTACATCAGAATCTTTCCAAGACAATGGTCTTAGTGCTGGCAAGGTGCAACCACCCTACTATCACACAGGTGACCTCTGCTCTCCATCCTCCTATACCAGAAGACAACTTGTGTCAGCTGAATCGGTGGGGTTGTTTTTGTTTTTATGCTGTTCTGTGTATCTACTCTAAGGGTAAGGATCTAATTACTTGGCCTTATCATACCGTGCTAGGGGAAGTGTTGTTTAAATAATTCTGCTGGTTTTCCTGGCTGGCTTGGAAAATGAGGGAACTTCTACGAGCAAAGCAAACAAATGAGCAAAACAAACCAGATGCTCCTTCTGGTGCACAGTAGATGAAAGTTTTTAGCTACCCAGACATCCTTAATTATTTTCAGCAAATAACTCAGCTGGGTAAAGCCGCTCATCGTGTAAAGGTTTTGCATTCCTCTGTTGAGTTAATCTCCTCTTGGAGCACTCCACATTTCATTGAGGAAATAAATTGTATTTTTTTTTCTTGCAACAATCAAAAGAGAGCAAAGGCATGAAGTGAACCTGACAACATCTTTTTCTATAGCATCTAGAAAAGCCAAGAAAGCGAGGTTTTCAGTTTTTTATGCCACTTTTAAGACATCCTGGTGCTACTAAGCAATGGCAGAGAGCTGTCTTAGCTGTAACAGTCAGCCTAGAGCCTTTACCCCCAAACATTCAAGAACTGGCTTTTTACAATTATTTGTATTATTTATTACCTTATATAAGAAGAGATGATGATGATGACGACTAGAAGATGCAAAGATCACTGGCATTACGTAGCAGCTGTCAGTGCCTGGTGCCAGTTCATTCCCCAGTGGTATAGTTTTATTTGTGTCTAGGATTTCAGTTTAGGACCCACAGAGAACCCTCAAGAATTACCATAAACAGCTTTCTACAGAAAGGATGCCTCACATCTTGCTCTGTTCACACTCTGACTTCTTATGAGGGTAAAAGCTAGAGCTCCTAGCTCCAGATGCAAATCACAGGTTAGAAATGTCAAAAGGGACTGGCCAGGCCATCGGAAGGGAAGGTCTATTAGCAGTCATCAGTAGAAAATATCACCATGGTTTTCTAAGAATTCTGTATTCACATCTGGTGACGAGATCTTTATAGAACTTCATCAGTGATGCTCTCAATGAGTACAGTTTGACAGGTGGAAATCTTGGGTACTGCTTGATATTACATTTTAAGACTGAAGTACAAGACGACACCATTTCAAGATGTAAATATATTACCTAATATATGCTTAGCAGAGCAGCATCTTGAAGGAGAGCCTGTAAAACTACTACTAGCTTGTCGCCTTAGTTTTTTATACAGACCTCATTTTTCAAGCAATGGAAAGCAATTCAATTGAAATCACCCCCATTGCTCTGTAAACATCAAATTACTTTGAATATTTCCCGTAACAGAATAAAGGTCACCTAAGTCCGGATTCTGGCTTGACCATGCACACGTGAGGTATGATCTCAAAAATGCAGGCTGCTTGGTTGCGACGGGGCGGGGTGCGTGCACATGTGCTTCTGCAGGTCTGCACATGGGGAAGCGGACTGGAAAAATACATCCTCTTTTCTCAAACCAGTTCAGATTGCTTACGAGGATTTTTACACGTGCTATGGTGCTCGAGCAATCAAACTGGCATCAGAAGGCCCACTGTACTAATTGTTCAAACATACACTGGGATATTGCCACTCTTCCAATAAACTTTAATAGAAGCAATGGGAAATGGATACAGGAAATACAGCGAGAGTTGCATTTCTCCACCACATTTTGGAATTGCAATAATACCCCCTGGTATGGGAAAAAAGGGCATGCCCAATTCGCAAAATGAGTACTGCTGTTACTGTGGCTTCCCCTCACTGGTGATGGGTACCACAAAGGAGTAGCTTTCTCAGTACAAGTGGAAGATTAGAGAAATGGAGTTTTAAACACCCTTCCAAAACTGCAGGGCTAAGCAAATGGGCGGTATACGGACAAGTTTGTGTTGAGCCTTGCTTGCTCTCAGGATACATGAGCCCTCTCTTTGGGTTCAGGAGGAGGAGCAAAACTGCCCACAAGGAAAGTAAAGCCTAATGACAGTAAGAGATGGACAGTCACAGAGCTGGGCCTAGGGATGACGGGACTTAACACCTGCTGAAGAGAACTATAACCCCAGGACAAGCCTCCTTTAGAAGTGAATACAAACTTTAATTCATCGAATTACAGAATTGTAGAATATTTTAGCTTCAAAAAGAGCACTGTCTAGTCCAACATCCTATTCAAAGCAGGTCGCTCAGGGACTTGTCTAGTTGGGCAGGAATGTCTCCAGGGATGAGTTTCTAAAGCCTCTCTGGGCAACCTAATTATAGCTAGTTTTAATTTAATGCTTTCTTCCCCTCTACAGAGAGGGTCCCAAAATACATGTACTTGCTAAGACACAAAGCAAACCTACAGCTGAGCTAACTCACATTTTCAAAAATGGAGAATGTGCAGAGGCTATACCTGCAAAACTTAGGAAAGATTCAAAGGTGCTCAGGTATCTCAACAAGTCACACGAAGAGAAGTCTTGTATTTATACATCCATGTCTTAGAAATCCCATTTACTATCTACCTTGTCTACACCTGACCTGAAATACACGATGTACTATAAATGCCCTACCTTTTCTTTTCTTTCTGCATCTAGATACCAACACAACATACTGATGGACTTTGCAACTCTATAAGGTGAGTAACAATTCTCTATAACAGAATTCTTCTGCAAAGCTGCTTATCCATAGCACAGAGAAAAAACAAAATATGCTAGAAGATTTCTGTGCTTTCTATAGTGAAGCAAACAACTACAATATTAAAAAAAAAATCATTATTTCTTGGACTTGTTTGTAAAATGATTTTCCTTAGTTTTGCATTTATATTCTAAACATCCATCTAGAATATCTCCACTTCAGAATTTAGTTGTGGCAGGGAGGGGGTTGTGTGTGTGTGCAAAACCACAAAATGAGAAGAGTTTTCATTTAAATATAATTCATTTCAAATCTCATACCTCACCAACGGAGATGTTCAATTGAGCAGGAAAGTTGATACATTTATGACAAGCTATTGTGTACTTCTGCAGACGATGGCAACACACTGACAGCTTTAAAGAAGTAGACCTGCTACTGTAGGGTTTATTGCTGCAGAGAGAGAAGGCAGCTTAGACAATTTAACAGCTTACATTTATAGTTGATTAGCATTTCTATAAAATTCCAACATTTGCTAATGATCTCCAAGACTGGAAAAAATGCTTGTTCTGTCTCAAGCCCTCTCCTGTAGACACACTATTCTAAAATAGTCTGAAAGACAAACACATGCACTTCTTTCTCATAAAGCATCCAGTTTCAGTTCTTTTAAAATATTTCAGACGGCACTATTCTCTTTTCCTCTTCTCCAAGTTGTGTCAACCAAAGGAACATAATTCAACCTCAGGGTACACAGTTTAGAGTAAGCTTTTTTTTTTTGCAAGCAGCCGAAACAGCAAAACTTTATTTCCTCTCTGTCTGGAGGCAAAGCTTTTTTGTAGACTCAGTGGTAAGGAACAAATTCATCCTGCTACCTCTGCTTTAACTGAAGCATTAATAGGGTCTCTCTCCTTTACTAGGCCCTTTATTCTCACAAACACCTTGTAACTTGCTGTCTTTGGTGATATGGGCATCCCTTGTGAAATTTGACTTAGGCAGAAAAAAGGAGGGCCAACAGCAGATGTACAAGTTCCATCTTGCAGCCGTCATTTCCTTAGGAATCTATGCTTAAAAATTGGAATTTTTAGGCATAAATATTAAACTCAACCCAACAGTGTCTTCAGTGATGGTAAAACATAGCAGCCAGCAATAGCTTAAGAGAAAGCAGTGCTCTGATTCTCAGAAATGAAGAGACTTTAGCTTATTCTCACTGACAAAGGTCACTGCTAAAGAATACACCGTCAATCTGCCACTCCAGGGGCAGATTAAATTTATGTACATCCACTTCAGTTCTTTTCTATCATTCATCCAGGATACTCACTGCTTTCACTGGGCTGCAACATGTTTAAGTGTGAACATATTAACATCCAGAAGCCTGAAACAAGCTGCCATTGCATTTCACTATAGATGGAAAGGGATTACTAGAGAGACTTCAGGGTCAAATCATACGTGCACAGTGGGGCTTCACAACACAAGCTGCACGTTTTTCTCCATGTGTGATCCTCAGCAGAAGCACAAAAGTCACTGCTTTTTAAAGTCTCTTTTTTCAAAGATGTTGGAAGGTATGACAGCAATGATAATTTTTTTAAACAGTAGACTTCATGGAAATAGTAAACTATGTCAGAGCCAGAGAAGTTGATGAACTGACATATTCAAACACAAGAAACCAAATCCCAGTTCTTAATTGGTAGAGGTTAGATAACTATTCCCTAACTACATCCTTGAAAATCTTATGGCAGTCAACGAACAGCAGGTTTGTAACAAAGCAAGAGCAGTGTTCCCATCTTGTGCAATAATACCCTGATCATTTACCTATGCTGTTTCAAGATACATAAGAAGCAAGATATGGTATCTTGCTTCACTATACATTAAATAATATATTAAATAATGTTTTCCTCTTTTATTCCTGTTTGACAACAAAGAAGTAGAATATGTATACATTTTCATTTTCCCGTTTCTGAGCTTTGTAACCTAAAGATATAGTTTTCCTCCTAAAAGAAGTTACTACGTTTTTGAGAAACAAAGGCGAGTGAGAAAAATCATTCGCTTACCCAAGTCCCTTCTGAAATGCAAATGCAGAAGTAACAATATAAGTTAATCAATGAACAGCTAGACACACACATACAAAATCTACTTAGATCACCTACTCCATTCCTTTTCCAAAGTCTGGATCACTCCCTAAAGCATACAGAGATGTTCTTGTAATACATGTCCCCCAACATCACTGTAGATGATACACAATCACCCATTAACAAAGCCAGAGCATATGCTGTGTTTATTTAAGAGGGTAATATCTGCCTCAAAAGTAGCATATGTCCTGTGCTATGTTGCAGTCACTACAGAAACACTTTTTTCTTGTAAAGCAACAGAGAAAATACCACCTAAAACCCCAGCATCTTGTTGGTATAATATTAAACATTTAAACGTTTAACTCTTAAATGCCTCTGTGAAAAATTAAAGGCTCCTTTTAATAGTTCGACTGACAGACCCGATTTTTTTTAGGGTGTTTTTCCTTGAGAGGTGTGCAACTGACACCTTAGAGAATCCCAACTTATTGTGCTAAAAATTGGGTGTAAACTATCCAAGGTAAAAGCAAACCCAAGTGACAGATTCATGGCTAGTTACACAACTGCTAAATTGAGAAAGGCTTGCAATCTAAGAACCAAATAGTTGGTATTTATACCTACTTATTCCTACTTATGCTACGAATACATAAGAAGCCTGGTAGCTTTCAACTTAGACTGTAAATCATTCAGACTCACAAGAGGGTCTGCCAATATTTGCAAAGCGAACACAGGACACATCTATAAGGATCTCTGTGTTCAGTGTCAATACCTACAGCCAGCTCCCACCATTCTTCCCCACTCGCCCCAAACAGTGTCTTCATGAACTGGCACAGCTAAGGCGTTGGGGCAGCTCCCCTGATAAGGAACCACACAGCATGGATTAACGTGGTAGAAATCTTGCTGAGGTTAAAAATGTTGCAAATGCTGAGTTGAGACATTTGGCCATTCTGAACCATGACTGTGCAATGCTTTTGCCTACAAACCTGCTGCAAACCTGGCTTTATGCAGAGCAGTTTCCTTTGGTTGCCCCTCAAACTCATGTAAAATGTAAAGGCACCCCCCACATGAAGCTAGACTGCTTCACACAATTAAAAAAAAAACCAAACCAACCACCAAAAAAAAAAAGAAAAATAACCCCCAAAAAACCCAAAAACACCCATGCCAAAATGACAGCATTATTTCAACGCGATCCATGATAAAAACATAGTCTATTGGACAACTCAACATTTGACAGTAGAGAACCTCCTTTTTGCTCTCAGATGAAGATTATCTATCAAAGTTTTCATTTTTATCCCCTAATGTTAAATATAACCTAACTTTTTTTTAATATCATTATAACTTATTGTATGTCTAGTTCTAATCTGCTCCCTTTTTCAGCATAAAAATATTTTTCAGTTACACAGAAATAGATCTGGTTTATGTGTAATATATTATAATCAGATATGATGTTACAATTAGCAAGACAAAGAGGTTTAGCAATATAATGTCTAGCTTTTGAATGAAGGTCCAGCACCAGGAAAGCCAACTGTGCATACCTCTGCACTTCCCACATCACTAATGCACAAATATATTGGTTTATGTAACTACCATCTCCACAGGTAAGACACTAGAAAAGCCAACGTACCAGCATTTCCCAAGCTTGCTCCTAATTAAATCACATGCATACAGGTTCAACCCAAGGATGATCAAAGTTAATGAAAAAAACCCCCATTTAATTCAATGAGCTGTGGATCATTTCCAGACAGCTTGCTGCTACTCCATCCTCTTTCTTCTTTATCAAAAGCACTCCAACAGTGTGAAAGCGAAGAGGACTCCATATGAGTCTACAGATTTTGCATCTCCCCTCAGATCTGCATTTTAAATTAACTATTTGACATTTGGCTATATTATATACAATTAAGTAATCTTTTCTATGAAGCTGTAGTACAGGTTACACCAAGTTTTGAAGGAAAACAGATTACTATTATGACTGTTACATCCACAGCCTTAAAAGATTTTAAATGTTTCTTTCACATATACCCTCATTATAAATTTATTTATGTGCTACATTGTTCACCACTGCAGCAATGTATTGCCATATCTGAGCATGGAAAGTGTCAGTTCAGCGTACTGGAAATAAAGCACTAAATTTAAAATGTTTCCTAAGATTAACAGAAAGATAATCTGAAGTCAAAGAAATAAAGGATTAATGTTCAGATCAAATAACTATATTTTTAATTACATTTGAAATGCAATGTCACAATTGTAGGACTTCAGTAAACTGAACATTACATTTATGAAATAGTCTCTGATTCAATTCCTGTTAACAATGCTTCTTCACATTCTATTTTTCACTACATAATTTTATTAAAAATGAGAATTTAATTTCAGCACCTTAAAACTCAGGTCACAGTGCTGTATAGATGCTTAGTCCCATCTCTTTGTAGTCAGGGTTTCAGAAGATGTCCGTTCGTACGAGCCTCAAGGCTCTCATTCATTTAAAGCCAAGCTGGACAGAAGTTGCTGTAAAATCTTTATTTGGGAATCCAATACATGCATCACTCCTATTAGCCATCACGTAAACAATGCCTCAAATCTAATGAGCATTGCATTGGAAATTAAATTAAAAAAATAATCTTTTTTTTTAAGGAGTCAGTTAAGTGAAAACAGAAGTTGTCGGCTTTTGGCAGGATAAATGCTGTCTATGTCTAAAACTTAACATTCCATCTATATAGGGACACAAGCTAAATAAGAAATGGTGTTTAGACATAGTTTCAACAAAACCTGCGTACACAATGCTGCCTAGTTAGCCACCTTACATCCTTCCTACTCTAAGATTTCAAGCATTTCTTATTGGAAAAGGCATTTTCTTTGATCAAATCCTTCACATGCAAGTTCAGAAAGTTTGGTAGGTATAACCAAAGAGGACTCATGTTAGAGAACCACATTAAAAACAATGAAAGGGAATGGTGTTACTACAACCTTTATTAACACACCCCACATATCCTTTGCTGTAGCTACTCAGAAGGCCCAAACGGCTGTTCGGCACCCCTGGGAGCCCTGTGACCAGGGACTCAGGGCAGCAGGATTTTATTCTCATGTAGTGCGAAAACATCCCTTATGAAGCCCTGAAATCCAGAACTGGAATGGGAAATGGTCTCCCAGTGTGCTTCCCCCTTCTCACTCAACCCATCCGAGACTATGGAGAGAGAGGTGTCAGAAAACAATGACTGAAATTCCTACTATCTTTCTTCTGCTTCACTGTGCCAGAGGAGATTTCTGCAAGGCCACTTTTAGGCATCCAATTAAAAACAATGCTAGTAGCCTTTTTTGGCTGTGTCCAGACGTGTAAGAAATGCTTTTGAACTCAGCTCTTGACAGAGCCGACGTAGCTGCAATATAAGACTATCTAAGAAACAGTGAGTAAACGCTGGTTCTTATACATTTGCCCACGCATTAATATGGCTCTTGGAAAACACTTGAGAGACTTTCCTCCACTTTAAAACACTGCTCTTGGTTCACTCTCCTTAACAAGGGACCATTATCTCTGAACCATATAAACAGGGTCTACAAGTTGTACTACAAAGTAAATTCTATTTAGTCCAACACTTTTCCTTTGCATAATGCAAAAGCCTTTATTGCTTTGGTATGATTCCCTATTGATGAAGCTCTCTTCTGTCAACTGAGTGAAACAGAAATCAATGACCAGAGTTTTTTTATTCTTCCATTTATGTGGTAGTGATTTAGGCTGTTGTGTTCCCTTATGGTTAACGGCATTTAGAAGGAAAAGACCCCTTAATCTCACAAGAACCATTAACCCAAAGTCTTGGGCTGGAATTACAAATACATAGTATGTTACAGCAAACAAAATGTGTTTAGAAACTCTCTATCATCATTTACATTTGATCCCAAAACACATGGGTTGCAGATAGTAATAAAGCATGAAAAGAAATAAAACAAAATAAAGGAGAAAGCAGTTAGCCTACACAGAATACAGTATTGACTGGCATATTAAAAAGGAAAAAAAACCAAACAACCCTCCACGTAAGTTTCTAAATGACATAGTTCATTCCAACCCATTTAACATACACAAAATACCAGATGCACACAAACAGCAGGATTTGCAAGCAATACAAACAGCTCTGCCAGCAAGTTTCTCACAATTGCAGTACCTGTCTCAATAAGGCTGGTGTCACAGCAATCCAAATTTCAGAAGGCGAAACAAAAACAAAGTAAGATTGCACTGCTACATATTTTCAGTTTGGTTTCCTTTACCCTGTTTTTTTAAGAAAACTTATTTACTTTCTATATATTTATGTATTTATTTTTTAGCCACCCTGGTGTTATTTCCTTGATTCCAGCACTAAAATTTACCACAGTTGGATGGATAATGTATTTCTTAAAAATATCACGACTTTCCTCATGAGTCTTCCAACACATTGCTGGTCTGCAAGATGAAGGACTTACTTTGCAGTTTTAAGAAGTGTACTCAAGAAGACTCACAAGAATTAACTGCCTAGCCAGCCTCCATTAACCAGCTTCAAAATTTTACTTTGTAGATTCTACAGTTATGAATGTTTACGAGTTACCAAAAGACGCAAAACCCAATTTGCAAATATTCTACTCATTATGAAACATTTTCTGTAACTGTTGCTGAAGAGATGCATTAACTATGTTTAAAGCCTAAGGGTAGAAAAGTGTTGTCTTTTTCCTTACAAATACTGTAACTGCAACAAGTGATACTGAATTATAGACATTGCTGTCGAGAAATATTCATTAGAAATTTTACAATAACTACCTCAATTTAAAGTTCTGTCTACTCAAATAAATACAAGTCAAATTTTAAAATGGATTTGTTTAATCCTGTTCTAATTTCTTTATGCAACTGTGCTCTGATGCTGTTAAAGTGTACAGTTAGGATTACTTTAGTCAATGACACTTCACACCTATTCAGGCACACCTACCTTGTAACACTGTATTTAATTACATCTGAACACTACTACCTTTACAGTGTTCAAGAGATGCTGACATCTCCTACCACTTGTTAAAGAACTAGTTCCAAGATACTCTGTAGCAAGCAAAGCAGGGAAAGTGTGACTTAAACCTTTTAGGTTGTGCCTCCCTCCAGTCCTGTTACCACAGGATTAAAAAAACAGTTTGAGAGTGCTGCAGTAGAAGGAACAAGACTAGCATCACTAACTTCTTTTTTTGTCATTAATGCTAGAAATAAGGATGTATTTGGATCCATGGCTCACAGCACCCTAGGATAATGGGCTTCCAAACATTTCCGTGCTTTACTATATTTAATGTTATCACGTAACACCTATGAGATTTGCTAATGTTGATATACTTACTCCAGATAAAGTTCAGCACAAAGAACAAAAGAAAACCTTTGTTTGAAAGGCCCATATTTTAATTATGTCAGAGAACCCTCCTGTGGCACCAGATACTTGACAGTCACGTCTCCCTCCAAAGAAAACCTCAGTGAAAGAAAATGTAGACAGAACTCAGGATACATATCTCAAAACGAGGGCACACAGAAGGGATTCTCCACCCAGTCTTTAGATAAAAAAGGCAACATGCTCTTATCTTGTATTTTGAGCCAAGATATACACATTGACTGGGTGGAAGGAGCTACACAAGTTAAGGAACAAAAAAAAAAGTAAGCAATAACATGAAAGAATCATACCTTTATTATTAATGAAGAATAAGGTGTTATTATAACTCAAGGTCACGTATGGCAAAACAATCTTCAGTTAATGCCACATCCATCATGTACTTAGAAAATCAAAATTAAAACATAATAATTGTAGTCTTTTTTTTTTTTTTTCTTAGAATCATTTGTATAATCACAATTTTCAACAAGCTGAAATATCAAGTTCCACACAGGCCCAGCAGTCTCTGTTACTCAGAGGACACTAGAATCAAATGAATTACTAATAGACTCTGGGGTCATATGAACTCCTAATATCAGGCAAGGAAATAGGATTTGGTAGAACCTGCAATATCTTTTAAAATGCTATTTATTAACAAAATCACTTAAAAAAACAACACAGGGAATCTGATAAAAGAAATCAGAAAAAGCATGGTGTTTCCAGACGTTTAGTTCAAGTCTTCATCTATTCAGCAGTTTCTGTTTGTATAGAATATAACCTACCACCAGAAAATGGTGAAAAAATGGCAGTGTCTGAATAAGATACACTGGGAGTGGAAGGGTGATGGAATAAGAAACACAGTCTATGCAGAGAGAGACAGAAGGGAAAACAGAAGAATAAAAAAGCTAAACTTTCATCAAGCAACATCTCACTACCTGTTTAGAACAACTTTCTTTCATAAAATTGACAAAGCTAGTGTGCCAACAAAAAAGCAAGTAGCTTTTCTGAGTTCAACAAACCTACTTGGAGCTGATACTTAATTACCTTTTCAATATCTGATAATACTACATATGCAATACTGTACCGGTCCATTTTAAAACATCATCTTCCCAAGGGAAGAGCTGAGGTAATGCACTACACAATTTTTCACCCTGAAAGTAATTACTATAATAAAAATCAAAGCTAAAACAAATGGTGGTGGTGGCAGGAAAGCTATGTTTACAGCCAAAATAAATAAGAAAACAATTAAAAGATAATGCTAATACTCCCCAAAATAAGAACACCCTCAATGAAGAACTCGAGCAGTGTCTTGAAAGTCAAACCAATCTTGAAATCATACACAAAAAAATTTAAAAGAAGCATCATTAAAACTCTGAGAACCCTGACAATTTGCTCTGTTTATCTGGTTTTAGATAAACACCTTAGATTCAGCACACATACTTGCCAGGAATCATTTAAAAAAAAAAAGGAAAAAGTTAAACCATTATGAAAATCACCTGCATAAAAATAAATGAAAGGAAACAAAGGATATTTAGGGAAAGGAAATAAAAATAAAAAACCAAACAAACCGATCTTAGGGAAAACTGATCCTAGGCTATGAAGCATACCAGAAAAAACTAATCACAGAACTTCCAGAACAGGGAAATAATTAATTCAGGACTCCAGACAGATGAACTCTCATAAATCTTGCCAGAATAGTACTTCAAACTATTTCTTCCTCCATTCCTCTTCCCTGCCTTTCTGCAGGATGTTAAACCCATCCCTAGAGAAAGTCTGGCAACTCTATTTCACAGGCCTGCACCCCCACTAAATCCACCCATTTACCCAGTTTGAGCCAAGACACAAAGCATTATTAAGAGACAGGGACACACACTGCCTTTATCTTACTCTGCTACGCGAATGGGAAGATAATAGACTGGAAGGTTAACAGGGGGATTTGTAAATCCGTAACTATTGCCTCTCCCAAGATCTCACTGAGGTCACTCCTCACTCAACAGAGCATCCTATGCTGGATTCTAACATGCATTAATTACAAGTGGTTTGTGAAGCAAAAAGAACCTAATCCTGCCACCTGTTCTCACACAGAACAGCAACTTACTGCTTACATACTTGGACAGATTTCAGAGGGATTATATTCAAAGATATAGACATAACCCAATATAAAGATGATAGGCAGAAGATCTTAATCTTCTGAAGGACAAATTCTATCTACCTATTTTTATATCTTTAGTCTCATTATTTTCTTTATTTTGGTATTAGGAGTGAGGAAATGCATGATTTTCATACAGAAAGCAAAGTTAGATAGTTAGTGTACCAAAGACTGAAAACCTGTTCTTGCCTAGAAAGGTTGGCAGTGCTGGTGTCAAAGACAGATTCAGCAAACTCAAGCTATCCACTTACCTGCAGTCAGAGATTATCTTTCCACAGCCTTGCTTCCTTTGACCGTTGGCTTTAGTGGGTGCTTTGTTTCTTCTCTTCAGGGACTGGCTGTAAGAGTAATTTTGGCACGGTCACCCCAGATATAAAAGACTGAAACAGGAATAAAATAAAGTTCTGTCTAGAAGTGTAAAGGCATGTAGGAAATATTAATAAATCATCTTATCTTACAAATTCATAAGAAGCATGATATATTTAGAAACATGTCCCTAATGCACTATAAAGAATGCTGGCCAGAGCTCTATGGACATAAAATTGATAATGACACAAGATGAAAGATAAAAATACCAAGGATCATGCAAGATTAACTTATTATCTTAAATTTTACCATTAGTACCTTTCACTAATATGGGTATATTGTTTGCCTTGTTTAAATTAAAACACTGTCCCATAGTTTCCTTCCTGCTACAGAAATAACCTAGATTTCTCTGCTTCAGTTTCATACTTAAACTGAGTTGGTTTTTTGGGGTTTTTTTTCTGGACCAGAAGTCCAAGCTAACAGAACAAGAACTTATATGAAAGCATAGCATCATATAAAATAAAAACGCATCACAAGTGGAAACATTTCCCCTCCCCTCATTGCAGTGTCAGAAAACTACAGAGACAGCCTACCTGCAATCCACTTAATCCTTGTTGCAATTCTACCTTACAGCGATGTGATACTACCCTTGATACTTTGGTCTAGGAATTACTTCCAGGAAATAATCACACAATGCATATTCATAACAAAACGCTTAGTGATGTGGATTTTCAGGGAAGGGCTAAAGCAATAGCCTGTGACTTGAGTGGAGCTAGCCCTCTGAATCTTGTGACAAGAGGGCGCATTGTCAGGAGCAGGATAACAACTGGGATGCTCCCAAGCAGCAAGTTGTTTATGATTTCCCATACATGAGATTGAATAGCCAGAAAAAAGCCCTACAGCACTGCACTAGCTGTGCACACATGGCCAGCGCTGCAGCATGGAGAATCTGGGATGAACAGAATGACCTTCACCTTTACCGTCACCTGACTGTGTGCATGTTTTTACATAGATAAACACAGACATACTGACACACACATTCATATACGACAAAAGCTTATTCAAGAACAGGAAGAACTTTACTCTAGAAAGACACCTGCTGTGGTTGAATCCCAGCCAGCGATAAAATACCACACAGCCGCTCACTCACCTCCCTCCCTCCTCCAGTGGAGGAGGAGAATTGGAGGAACAGACAAGGGCGCTCGCGGATAGAGCTAAAACCAATTTAATAACTGAATATAAATGTATAAAATAACATTTATTAGTATTAGTAGTATTGTTATATTATTAGTATCACTAATAATAATATGTCATGAAAATAATGGAAAATAAAACAAATGATACAATTGTTCACCACCTGCTGACCTATACACAGCTGGGTCCCAAAGAGCGAGAGTCAGGGCCAGAGAGAGATCACACCAGAGTCCGAGCAAGCCCCATGAGCAAGAGAGAGACTGAGAAAGCCAACCAACCCACCAACTCACTGACTAACAAACAACTGAACTAAGGAATGAGCAACTACGGTCCTCCAGCCCACACCCGGGCTTATATAATGAGCATGATGTTCAATGGAATGAAATACCCCTTTGATCAGTTTGGGTTAGATGTCTGAACTGTGTCCCCCTGTCCCGCTGCTTGTAATGAGAAAGTTGGGAACACAGGTGCAGTATCAGAAGCTGGAAAAGTCCCTGAATGGGTGCAAACTCCTTAGCAACAACTAAACCCACCAACATTATCAGTACTCTTCTCAAGGCACAGCTACTGTGATGAAAAAGAACCCTGTCCTGACTGAAACCAGCATAGCATCTTATGTGCAATCATGACCTTTATCAAAAACTTTTGGCAGTACCATTCCAGAGAATCATAGTATCTTTTAGGACGGAAAACACTATTAAGATCATTAAGTTTGACCGTTAACCTAGCACTGCCGAGTCCACCATGAAACCATGTCCCCTCTTAGATACCTCCAGGGATGGTGACTTAGCCACTTCCCTGGACAGTCCATTCCAATGCTTGATAACCCTTTCAGTGAAGAAATTTTTCCTAATATCCAATCTAAACCTCTCCTGGCTGGTGCTGTTTAACATGTTTGTTAAACCGGTGCTGTTCACCATCTTTGTCGGTGACACAGATGGTGGGATCGAGTGCACCCTCACCAAGGTGTGTGGTGCATTTGACACGCTGGAGGGAAGGGATGCCATCCAGGGGCACCTGGACAGGCTGGAGAAGTGGGCCTCTGCCAGCCTCATGGAGGGAGTTCAACAAGGCCAAGGGCAAGGTCCTGCACCTGTGTTGGGGCAATCCCAAGCACAAGTACAGGCTGGGTGGAGAGTGGATAGAGAGCAGCTCCGAGGAGAAGGACTTGGGGGTACTGGTGGATGAAAAGCTGGCCATGTGCTGGCAGTGTGCGCTGGCAGCCCAGAAAGCCATCCGTATCCTGCACCATATCCAGGGAAACGTGGCCAGCAGGTCGAGAGAGGTGATTCTCCCCCTCTATTCTCCTCTCATGAGACCTCACCTGGAGTGCTGCATCCAGCTGTGGGGTCCCCAACATAAGAAGGATATAGACCGGTTGGAGTGAGTCCAGAGGAGGCCACAAAGATGATCAGAGGGCTGGAGCACCTCTCTTGTGGGGACAAGCTGAAAGAGTTGGGGTTATTCAGCCTGGAGAAGAGAAGGCTCTGGGAAGAACTTACAGCACCTTCCAGTACCCAGTACCTGAAGGGGTCTACAAGGAAGCTGGGGGGGGAACTTTTTACAAGGGCCTGTAGTGACAGGACAAGGGGTAATGGGTTTAAATTGAAAGTGGGGAGATTTAGATTAGATATGAGGAAAAAATTCTTCCCATAGAGGGTGGTGAGGCACCGGAACAGGTTGCCCAGAGAAGCTGTGGATGCCCCATCCCTGGAAGTGTTCAAGGCCAGGCTGGATGAGGCTTTGAGCAACTTGGTCTAGTGGAAGATGTCCCTGCCCATGGCAGGGGGGTTGGAACTAGATGGTCTTTAAGGTCCCTTCCAACCCAAACCATTCCATGAACCAGAAATCACAAGTCAGCAAAAAAGATAAAGTGGTGGCTACACAGAGATTCATAGTTGTACTTAAACACAATATTGGTCCTTGTTGTCCTGCTAAGTTTCTTTCCCAAGCCAAAAATTTCAGAATCCAGTAAAAAATTGGAGGAGAAAAAGAAGAAAACTAAGCAACTCAGCCTTGCTGGATGACAGCTATGGAGAAATACGATGATAGTGTAAACAACAGAAGAGGGAGAGGAATTACACAGCATGACTCTCAGGGGCTGTTGTGGTTTATGTCCAGCCAGCAACCAAGCACCACACAGCCTCTTGCTCAATCCTCCCCCCAGTCTGCTGAAGAGAAGAAAATACAGGGAAAGGCTCATGAATGAAGACAAGAACAGGGAGCGATTGCTCACCAGTTATGGTCATAGGCAAAAAAGGCTTAACTTGGTCAAAAAGGTCAATTTAATTTGTTACTTATCAAATCACAGTAGGATAATGAGAACTAAAACCAGATCTTACTATAAACACCTTCTGCCCACCCCTCCTTTCTCTCCCAGGCTCAGCTTTGCTCCAGATTTCTCTACCTCCTCGCCAACAGGAGTGCAGAGGGATGGGGAATGGGGGTTGTGGTCAGTTCATCACACACCTCTACCACTCCTTCCTCTTCAGGGGGACGACTCCTCACACTCTTCCCCTGCTCCAGCATGGAGTCCCTCCCATGGGAGACAGTCCTCCACGACCTTCTCCAGCTTGAGTCCTTCACAGATTGCCTCAGCATGGGTTCCTTCCACAGGGTGCAGTCCTTCAGGAGAAGTCTGCTCCAGCACTGGCTTCCCATGGGGTCACAGGTTCCTTTGGGCACAGCCCCCTGCTCCAGCATGGGGTCCTCCCTGGGCTGCAGGGTGGTCTCTGCTCCCTGTGGTCCTGCAGCTCTTCTCACCATGGGCTGCAGGGGAACCTCTGCTCCAGCCCACCTCCTCCATGCTTGTCCTCAATGACCTTGGCATCTGCCTGGCTGTCTTTCCCTCATAGAATCATAGAATGGTTAGGGTTGGAAGGGACCCCAAAGATCATCTAGCCCCAACCCCCCTGCCATGGGCAGGGACACCTTGCACTAGACCAGGTTACTCAAAGCCACATCCAGCCTGGCCTTGAAGACATCCAGGGATGGGGCATCCACAACATCTCTGGGCAACCTGTTCCAGTGCCTCACTACCCTCTCTGTGAAGAATTTCTTCCTAACATCTAATCTAAATTAGATCCCACCTCTCTCCCCATTGCAGGTTCCCCAACAGTTTTTCCCCCCCCTTAAATGCGTTACCCCAAACGTGCTGCCACTGTCACCGACTGGCTCAGCTGTGTCCAGCAGTGGGTCTGACTTGGAGCTGGGGAAGCTTCTAGCAGCTTCTCACAGGAGCCACCCCTGTAGCCCCTTCGCCACAAAAACAATTCAGAGGCATAAATGAAAGGGTAGGATGAACTTAGGGAGGAGGGTAGCATAGGCTAAGTGTCTAAAATAGCAAGATACAATATAAAGTTGAATATTTTTCCCCACAGAAAAGGAAGTTATTTAAGACTAAACCACCAAAAAGCAAAGCAAATAAAGCATTTTTGAATTGGTGAGGTCATAGATGAATACACTTAATAAATCCTGTCCTTCCTGCTTCTCATGATGAGGTTTCTCAGTAAGATTCCAGTATAACAAACAACCGTGCAGCAAAAATAGGTTAATTTCTTACTGGGTTCTTGTCTCAAAAAATACCTTGGATTTCATCAGCATTAAGGTTAGAAGTGTCATGTGCATCTGATGTAGCTGAACACACTGAACTACTTAAGTATTATTCATTATTTTAATCCCCTATTACTTACTCTGTTGCCTTTAGTTGTAACATAAAATTATCCTTTTAATTCTGGACTTCCATAGCATTTTTATTTCAGGCATTTCAAAGTACTTCACCAACATACATCCACTACCAACATCTTTCAAAATCAATACGGTATATGTCAACATTGCATGTTGTTGATTATTGATCCAGATGTTATCCCACAGCTGTGGAACTGTCCAGCTGCTTAACATGGTACATAATTGTCAGGCAACATGATGCCCATGAAATCCTCTGGTGCTGCACATGGCCACAGGAAATCAGAATATTAAAACTGAGGCCAACAAGGAAAACAAAAATCAATGCTTCTTTCAGGTCGATGCCTGCAGCACGAGAGATCATGAACAAGCAAAGGTTTAGGATCAGTGGTAAAAATTAGGTATTCCCTTACACAACCAAGTATTACAACTGAAAACCCACTACTGTTTGGTTTTAGGTGGGTTTTTTCCCCTATTATTACTATTCTAAACGTCTCAGTTTAAGCAAGGCACAACATTATGCAATTCAGTTTGGAAAGAGATGGGGTAACAAAAAAATTAACTGAGAGATTTGCTGTGTTGGGGTTTTTTTTCCCCTCTCAACTCCTAGGTAGAATTTTCCAAAACACACAAGTAATTTAGGATCATAGCTGAATTTGAAACATGGAAGTTTCTCTTCCTGACTGTTTTTTTTCCTATAGGGCAACCAAAAAAATACTATTTAAAAAAAAAAAAAAAGTTATTCAAGGCCTCCTTTTGATACTGTGAAAAACTCAGTCACTACAGGGAATGGTTAAATTATAGTTTGTTACATTTGTGACCGAAATCCCAAAATTCCTATGATTTATGTTCTTATTTTAAAGGTCCTACTCTGCACTGGTTAGGGTCTCACTATGCATAACACTCTTCATCAAGAACTAGCAGCAGGGGAGAGAGAAACAGCACTACATCAGCAGGGAAGTTAGCACGTTTTCACAAACTGAAAAACAATAATTAGGAGATTATAATATCACGACAATCAATTATCATTCTGACCCCCAAAGAAAAATAATGAACATGAGCAGAAGCGTAACAGGAAAGCACATGCTCTTTTAAAGTGTTGAGTGCCATGTCATAAAGCTGAAATAATATACCACAAGGAACAATTTGGCAACGTATGACAAAACATCCAATATGTCCCAGAGAATATAACAGCTGTTTCCTTTCACACCAGTCCACAGTCTCTGCAGGTATTTCATCCAAATTCCACCTCCCCTTTTTTATTTAAAATATTAGTAACTATTCCAGATACTATTACAACATTCTCAAAGTGCTTATTTATCTCGAGTATGCAGAAAGGCACAGGCCATCTTCCTTCCTCAGACCAAATGCCAGAAGCAAAGACTTCTGTACCAACCCCTTTCAGCAATGATTATACATATCGCTGCAAGTAAGAAAAACACCTCCATAACATGTAATAATGAAACAGCACTAAGTTTCAAACCAGAGAAGTTTGGGAGGAAAAAATGCAGTCATCTGCCCATGCCTTGATTGGTCCTGGCTTGGTGCCTCGACTAAATTCAGGTGTGGATTCCCCCTAGAGAATGAGGAGGTAGTTAACAAATTGATCATTACTGCTTCCCCGTACATTGGCTCCAGTGTCATAGGACACACCAGTGGCCACGTGGGCTGTGATTGTCCTTCAAATTCTCTGCAGGCTTGAAGTGATGCACATGAACAGAAGGCTAGCAGAAACACCTGTACCCTGGTCACAGCAGAGGCAATGCCCACTTACTGCAGGATGACTGGACTTCCGAGGCCATAATCCATTGCTTCCAAGAAAACACTAATAAAATATATAAGAAAATAATTTTTCCACTCAACACCACTGATCCAACTGCACAAAGATGACAACTTTCTGCTAAAAACTGGTCTTCCCTCCCTGAGTGTAATAAAGGTTAAGTCAGGAAAGGGAGACAAGAGGAAGGACTTTTTTCTTTGGTATGTTTACTTGCCATTAGACAGTACACTACATGTGCTTATTGCTTATTCTAAATATATGATGTTTCCATGCTTCTTTTAGAGAAATACATGGATATTAAAAAAAAAAACCAAACACACAAAAAACACCAAACCTCAAAAAAAACAACCAAACAAAAAACCTCACAAAAATTGTCAGGGAGATTCAGGAACAGGATTAGCACCTGAGGCTATATCAAAATAATACATAGTTACTTTATAAATATTAAATAAATAGTGTTCTTGTAAAAAAAAAAAAAAATTGCTTAGCGTGTCCTGCTTTCTTCCCAATCACTCTGTCATCTTTCAGAGCTGAAGACTGTAGCATCAAAACTTTATTTCTCCCAGTAACAAAGAGGACTGGCGTAAAACTACTGGAATAACTGCCACACCCATCTACAGAATGACTTCACATAACTTTGCTAAACTCCCAAAGCTAGGGTTTGCTCTGTACGGGACAGACCTGTATCTTTTACGCTGACTGAAGCCCACGATCAAAACAAAGGCCAGGGTTGCCACTGCTGTTTTCAGGGAAAGCGATAGATCTGCAGACACAAAGCAAGAGTTCTGCTTTAACACGTATTAAACACTCCAGCCACCAACATCTGCAAAGACGGGGAGCACCGGCATCTCAGACGGACCCCACTTCTGGCATGGCAATCTGTGTCAACAATATGGCTTGGACTACAAGGAGAATTTGGTTGGTCCTGCAGGCAACTGCAGAGCATGCTTGCTTTACATTTTCCTGTTTGGGTGTCCTGAATGCCAAAACCTACCCCAAAACACATTATTTTTATAATTTACAAGGGAAGGCCTTGGAAACAAGATACTTATCACAGCATCTCAGTTACTTGCATATTTCTACAAAAAATGCAACATTTCCAGTTTTGGTTTTGATAAAGAGAAGATTTCTTCACTGAAAGGGTTCACATGCATTGGAACAGGCTGCCTCAGGGAGGTGGTTTAGTCACCATCCCTGAAAGTACTTAAGGCATGTGTGGAGCAGGTGCTGATGGACATGGTTTAGTGGTGGTATTACCAGTGTTAGGTTAACGGTTGGACCTGATGACCTTAAAGGTCTTTTCCAACCTAAACGATTCTATGATTCTAAGAAATTTACTATGTATGGAAAAATCTTAGTTTCCAGAAGCCCAAAAGGGCTGCTAAAATACAGCATTCTTGCAAATTTGAGATAATTCAATGCGTGTCTGTATTATCTACACACAGAACTAAAATAGTTCTATGCAATAAACTGTAAATTGCATCAGGTTTACAGCTGTCACAAATAATAATACTCAGCATATATATAGAGTAAAATACGAGCCCAGGTACCAGCAGCAATTGAAGCACTTCCGCCAGAGACCTGTAGAATGTATGTAAACATCTACTACACGCAGAACATACTGTGCAGAAAGCAGGAACCATGTAATAGTTATAAACAAATTATATTATTGATGATATTTAAAAGGATAAGGTGTAAAGATTAAGCAGAAAAGCCCCCACCTCACAGTAAAGAAGAATAAACCCCAAGATTTAGCAAATAAACATGCAGAACCTTCTTTTTAAATGGTTCAGGTAACCTGTTGTGTGGGCTGTACAATGTATAGGCACTGTGTACCCCAACTCCTGCCTAAGTACTTCAAGGCCAGTTTCAACACATGTGGGCCTGTGTTCTAAGTTCACCTGAAGTTCAACACAGTCATTCACTTTCTGAAAAGTTGCACAAATGGGGAACCCTAGGAGAGGGCACTGATAAAACCTTCCAGAGGAAGGTGTCCCTGCTCATGGCAGGGGGGTTGGAACTAGATGATCTTTAAGGTCCCTTCCAACCCTAACCGTTCTATGATTCTATGAAAATCACTGCAGTCACTTCTCAGGACCGGGAAAAAAAGGAAAAAAAAAAGTAAATTAAGATTTCCCATTGAAAATAAAAGCACAGCGTCAGGAAATCCTTACCAGCCTCTTTCAGAGACTCTCAGTGCTTAACTTCAGCAGTACCTGAACTACACAGGTGAAGTTAGTTCAAATGACAGAATTCAACTTAAACCAGGACGCTGTAAGAGACACCCGCGCGTCACCGCAGCACATCAGGCCCTGGTACGCGACCGCAGGTCACCATTCGCTGCAAAGGCCCACAGCGACTGCAATGCCGGCACCAAACCCACATCACCTGTTGCTCCTTCCCGGGCCCTATCCCACGCCACCTCCCTCATGGAACACACGGACACAACAAGCGCGGGCGCGCACAAACACGCTGCTGTCACCGACCGGTTCATCTCCGCGCTGTTTTTCCTCTCCCCATCGCTCGGGCCTTCCCCCGCCCCTCGCTCTCCCAGCGCTGGGGC
>NW_010243182.1:15910-18476 GCF_000690775.1 Eurypyga helias | reverse complement strand
ATTCTATGATTCTATGATCCCTGTGCAGGAAGCCAGCGTGTGATCACTGGCTGATGGTGACACCGTCTGACTCCAGCAGCGGAGACAGCGGTTTGGGCTTCCCGAAGAGCAGTAGCTGGGGTCTTTGGCAAGAAAAATATTCTCCCTGGTGCCATCTGCCTGAATTTCCCCTTTCAAACACAGATTGAAGAGGTTTAAAGATGTGCTGAAGTATGAAGCTGTACCTGTAACCATGGTTGGAAGGAAGTTGTGTATGTATGTGTGAGCAAGTGAGAGAGGAAGGGAAGGTGAGGATCTGACCATGCACATAATTTCCTAACGATTTCTGTTGCTATTTATGTATTAATTTCATTGCCAGTGCAATCTTAGTAGCATTGTCTCTCCTCTTTCCTTGTTCCTGGCAGTGACATCCACCAAATGCTATGGAGGGAGGCATAGAAAGCAAATGTATGGGGTATGATCCCTCCACCCTCATACCTTACTGCAGGTCCTTTTCTTATGCTTCAAAGACTGGCTTAAGCCCTGAATATGACCTTTAATATGCATTCAAAAGTTGTTTAATCATTAGCAGTAACTCTGTTTAGTCTTGTTATCTGTATGAATGCCCAGCTGTATCATACAGTACTATCAAGTTGGACATAACTTTAATTAGCTCATGCTTTATGTTTGATCTGATGAGTTTTAATCCAGCAGATGCTTTTAGCTGATCAGTGTTTCTGACTTGGACGTGGTCTCCCTCTCTTACTGCAAATACAATGTGTTTACACTCATTGAACATACTGTAATCCACGCGTGCATGTACAACGTGGATGTGCTTTTTGGGTGCATGGCAGATAGAGAACAAGGGGAGACACCTGTAAGAGTGGGCCTTGGCTACTCTCAGGGCTGTGTTTAGTGGGTAGCCTTCCACTTGGAAGAGATTTCCTTTATTTGGCAGTGTCTGCTCTCTTGTACAGTTCCAATTTGTTTTCAACACAGCCTCCATGTAACTGAAAGGCATCTTTTATTTCTATGTAAAAAAAAATGTCTGGTTTACATGCCTCCTGAGGATTAGACAGTGAATTAAAAGCAAGTTGGTTTAGAGAATCACAAATAACGCTTTAACCACCCTCCCCACTGAAACCAGTGAATGATTTGCTAAATAAACAGATTTTTTTCTTGTGTATGTTGAGCTGGAACAAAACAAAAGTCTTTCCCCCAGCTGGCCCCCTCCAGACCGTGACTGGACCCTGGTGACGTGTGAAAGTTACTGTGTGTTTACCAGCAGTAGAGTTCATCCTCCCTAGTGATGGGGAGCTGCTGAATTACTTCACACATGGGTCGCCTGGTCATCTGAGTTGGTTTTATCTTAAGTTGCATAAAGAGTTTAGAACAAGACTGTTCCTCCGTGGCTCTCTGACTATTTTTAGTTAATCTCTCTGACTTCCCTACAGCTCTGTTCCCTCTAATGCAGCTTATACTAATAGGCAGAGACAGTCACTGGGGATGTTAATGACTTGTCTGTTGAGGTCTGTCACTTGCTGGTGACTTATGGAGTCAGGTTGTTGTTTTTCTCCCTGGAGAGCTTCAAGATCCTTTATTTGAGCTTGTCTCTCTTGTCTCATTGGGATTGCTATAGAGATTTTAGTTGCAGGTGCACTTCATGAAACATGGAGTACTCTGCGTAGTTGGGTAATGTTTCTTTACTCCTCACACATGCTTTGTAGAGCCATTTGTTGAGCAGAATTTAAAAAACTTGCTCCTCTGGTATCCAGGGACTCTGTTAGGAGAGAACCATGCCTGTCTTGTATTGTGGAGGCTTAAGTCGCTATGGATTATATGATAGGTGACAAAAATACTGTGAGGAGGAGAGGTGCTGACAGTTTAGATGATGTAAGTCTTGTAGCTCCTGTGTTACTGCATTTCTCTTAAAGGGTCTGTCAATGATGCCCAGACTTTTGGATGATTTCCCTGCAGTCAGGTTTTCCTTTTACATCACAACGTGCCGTTTGGGAGAGCATCTTGGAAAGAGCTGGGGGATGCTGTAACTCAGACGCCCGTAAACATGCTGGATTTTCTGAACGGATAATGCTGACTCTTTCTTTTTTTTGTGAAGAAGTCATGGGTACCTGTCAGAGAGGTTTCCTTCATGTTAAGAGGAACTCGGGCACCTGGCAGGTGCTGCAGAAAATTGTCATGGGTGAGAAGATTATTACCCCCAGTCTGGTTTTGGTCGCTGTTCCCACAGTAGCTTACGGTCCTGCTGCCTACTTAACACTGCTTAATTGAATTGCAAAGACCAGGCCTTCAAGGAGACACTTCCAGCTGTGCTTATAGGTTGAAACTGGGAGAGCATTGACGAGAGGTTCCCCTAACATCCAACTCAGCGAGCAGATACTCAGCCTGTGGTCCATAAGTGTGCTGTGTTTTACAGCTTTACAAACCTATTGCAAAGCCAGCTCTCTGCCCGCTGGCTCCACAACCCAGATTAAGTGTCTCCACTTATGGTTCAACTATTTTGTGTATTCTACGTTGTCTGGTCAAATTGTTGCTGGATGTCTCCTAGCAATGCAGATCATGTAGCTGA
>NW_010243182.1:15250-15885 GCF_000690775.1 Eurypyga helias | reverse complement strand
TTGGAAAGACAGTAGAAAAAAAAGTTGAACTGATAAAGAATTGGTAAAAATGGAGCACAGAATTACTGCCTTATACATTTGGCAGGTGCGTGGAAAATGCAGAATAACATACCCACTCTAAATTGTCTTTCTTCTTAGATAAGTAGGTTAAGCATAATAACATTTTAAAATCTGCCAGACCTTTGGGGAAATTTGAATATGAATCTAGAGCTGGCTTTAAATTAGACAGTCTAAGTCTTCTGGTGGGTCTGGATGTGAATCTAGATCTAAGCCTTGGGACTTTAGTCCTGTACCTAACCATAATTGTTGGTAAAGAGATGAAGGGATACAATAATAGGAGAAATAACTGCGTGACAAAACCAGAGTGTTGTAATTACAGGGCCAGAGAGGTGAAAAGGGGATGTTGGTATGGCATTTTGCCTCACTTCAGGAGCCTTCAGGAGAGCAGGTTGGTCTGCTGGGTGGAGGGACTTCACCCCTCAGTTGTCCCCTCCCCTCCATCTGTCTTCCTGTACCAACAATACTCCAAAAGCAGAGGGGATCTCCTGGGGTGGAAGAAGCAGTTGGGGGCAGTGGCAGATGTAGAGGGAGCTGAGTTTGTGACAGAAGATTGCCATGGGGACGTGCCTGTGAGG
>NW_010243182.1:0-15221 GCF_000690775.1 Eurypyga helias | reverse complement strand
CCTGCTTGACGCGGGGGAGGAACAGATAGTCTGTGCTGGTTTTGGGGATGTGGGGGAGTGTGGGAGGAATGTTTTGCAAGAGAAACAGGTTGCTGTGTGGGAAATGGAAGTCCAAGATCTCCATGGTAGCTTTCTGAGATACTGCCAATGCCACAGGTGAGGCTGGAGAGATGGCCAAAATCTGACGTCTCAGTGCTTGGAGGAGATGGCACAGTCAGAGTTATTACGCTTTGGGTCTATAGGAACTGGAGGACTTCTGGGGACAGGAAGAAGCTGTCGATGGACCATATCTTTGTCAACATCTTAGGATTCATAGCAAGACTGCTGGCCCTAAAAAATGAAAGGGTCGTAGAGGAGCATTCAAACTGGGAGCTGGAAGCAGGTGCAGAGAAGCACCTGGCTTGGACTGGTGCAGCCTGTGAGCTGGATGTGGTTGATGCTCAGTACACATCCAGATAGTCCAGGAGAGCTGTGCAGAGCAAAACGAGAGTAAATGGGGAAGTCAAATCAGACTGCCTGCAAAAGCAGTTGAGTCATGTGCACGGTGTTGGTGCTGGATTGAAGACAAAACCTGCAAGTGTGTGTTCTCCAGTGCTGGAAGCCTGAAAAAACAAGTTAGGGGAACCAGAGGGGTTGGTGTCAAGTGACAATCCTGGCATAGCAGATACCCCAGGGATCTGGAAAGGAGATAATTAGAGGGATGCAGTGTTGCCAAGCTACCAGCTTTATAGGAGTGCTGGAGTAGGATGTATAGACGGAGGAGTGACAGTGCAAGTGAAGGATAATGCAAAGTACAGCAGCATAAAAGTGTTACGGTAAAGAGAAGCACTATAGTATTATCGTGGGTGGAAATCCTGACTAATAATATGTGTAGTACTAGGATTGTACTACTGACCTTCCACCCCTGCCCATCTCCCCACACCTCCAAACCAGGAAATATCAAGTGAGATTAAAGAAGCAACACATTTAGGACAGGTATTAATAGCAGGAGATTACAACTATCTGTACATAGATTGATTGGGTCAATGCCTCATCAGGATGAGATGTAGTGAGAAAATTTTGGATGGAGTAAATAGTTGCTTCCTAGAACGATTAATCCTAAATCCTGTAAGAAAGGATGCTATTCTGGACTTGTCCTGAAGTGCTGCGCAGGACCTGGTCCACGAGGCGTTAGCAGGAGAGCTCACTAGTATCAAGTGCAATGCAAATAGATTTAACATCACAGCAGGAAAAAGCAGGGCACCTAAATCCTGTACGTGGATATTTAGTTTTAAGAGATGGATGAAGTACATATGAGTGAGACACTAAAAAGAGCAATTCAAAAAAGCAAGAAACCTGCATGCAGCCTGGAGGCTGTTAATAATAGTGTATTAGAAGCTAAGATAAAATGTGTGCTTCATTCAAAAAGAAAACAAAGTTTTTCCCCAGATGCCTTACAGACTCAGTAGGAAAGTTAAAAGGCATATCACAGGAGACGGTTGGCATCTGAGAAATGGAAAGCTTGTTCAAATGAAGAGAATGGGAAAGTCTCTAAAATATGGCAAGTCAAATGTAAACAGAAAATTGGTTTTTCAGATGAAGCCAAGCTCCTTTGGGTAGTCAGATGCCACATGGATGGTGAGGAACTGCTGAAAAGACTTCATAAAAATGATTGAGTGTCAAAAAAGAGAGGCACACAAGCTTCAGTGTAGATAAACATAAAGTAATCCATCAAGGGAAAATTAAACCACGCCTTCACAATGTTGAACTCAAGAACTGGGAGTGACATCCTGGGAGAAGAGCAGCGACAATGACTGAAGGGATGGAGCACCTCCTTATGAGGACATTGCATGGGCTGGGATAGGAGAGGGCAGCTGGTTGGATTACTATCCAGAGATTTTAATCTGACGAAAAAGAAAGTATCCAGCTGAAAGTAAAAAAAGGAATGAAAGTAATCCAGGTTGAAATACGGTATCCTGCTGATATCCGCAGGTTCAACAGGGAATTAGACCAATTCAGGTCTATGATACTAGAAGAGTAAGAGTGGAAGAGGCTGAGGTAGAGACCAGGCTTCACCTTCTCTCCCTAAAGGGTGTCTCTGTTGGGGACAGTCCTGGGCTGTATCAACTTCAGATCTCAACCAATATGACATTTTTTATTTTCCTAATGCGAAACCCTCATTTTGATGGCGTTTCTGGGTCTGTTTCTATCTTCTGCTCTGATAACTTCTGAAGATGTATTGTTCCAAGCCAAGGACATCTTTTAAGTATGCAGAAATCTACTGATTGTAAAGGAGAACAAACAAAAGGGGTAAATGGGGAAATGCATGGAGCTTCTGTAATCTGTGACCAGCCAGCAGCCAGTCTTTATCTAAAAATCAAACTACTAGATGATGACAGCTGTTGATGCCCTGCAGCATAATTTGCCTTCTCATCAGCTTTATTTTACACAATGGTCTCATGCAAATTAAAATATTGCTGCCCTTATTTCCCTAAAGGACAGAAAGGAAGTGAGGATGGAGGTGGTAGGAGAAAGGCTGTGAAAAGAGCCCTTTTTATTGATGCAGGAAGGACATTGGACCTAGGACAGATGCCCCAGGTATGGTGGAGATAGTGTGTGGGAGGGGTAGAGTGAGAAAGAAGTTAGTGGGGAGGGAGTCACAGGGCCCTAGTGTGGGGCTGACTGGGGGAAAGCAAGAGGTATGTATTATGTGCTGTTTTGAGCAACACAAGTTGTGCTGTACCAAGCCTGAGCTTTGCTCAGCAGAGCTGGGGCTGCTGTCTCCCCAGCCTTGGAGCTTGTGGTGGGAAATGGGCACACAGAAAAGTCCTGGAATCTTGATCACTCAGTATTTGGCTTTCCTGAGTGTTTCCCTTGCTGAATTGCAACCAGAAGTCTGACAGGCCCTCACCTGAACGGTGGTTGATAAGCTTAGGTCCCCAAGGTTGGGTGTATTTCATAAATGAAAATACTGCCGTATCTTCAAAGGCAGGAGGATCTCCAGGGACCCCTCTGCCCAGCCGCATGAGGTGGGTTTTAATTTTCCCTCCAACTTGGCCTTGTCCCCCACAGATGAGATTTCTTTGCCAAACCTATTAAAAATAGAGATTAAGATCTCTCGAAGAGGTCATTTAACAAACAGTGAGATGAATTGGCGACCCTTTTGGAAGGTTGTTTTCCTCTCAACCCTCAAAACAATCTGGGGAATGTGTTTGGACTCAGCCTGTTTCTGAACTTAACCCTCTCGTCACCCACAAAAATAGTCCATGGGCTGCCCTTCTGCCTGGGATGAGGCAAGCTGGACCTGACTTCCTGAGCTGTGTTGATTTTCCGGAGCATGTGGGTCTGCCGTGACGAGAGGGTGACTAAACCCGATGGGTGTGCAGTTACATAAATTTGCATCAGCCTGGACGTTGTATGTAAAGCACAGGGATGACTCAAAGGCAGGAGCTGCAGTGGCACATAAAGTCTGTCAGTGACCAGTAGCCCCGGGGCAAAGCTGCTGGATCAGTGTTGGGTCTCCTTGGGTGTCGTCCTCATCTCCCATGGGTGCTGGGGGCACAGGCTTCTCCTCCGCCGGGGCATTAGGGAGCAGGGAGGGTTTAGTACTGAGTCTCGGGGGCTGCAGGCAAGTCAACCAGTGAGTCAGCACTAGGTGGAAATGCAATGTTGTATGTTTGGGCTATTGAAAAGCAAAACAGCTGATAGGGAAATAAGCCCTGTATCTCTAAGGTGATGAGTCCTCTACTGCCCATAGGAGGTGAGATCACATTTAGATGTAATGATAAGGGATGGACTCCAAGTAGAACTCAGCTTTGAGCTCTGTTGAGCTTAGGATCACGCCTAAAAGCCTAGAGCAAACCACTGTGGACCACTGAGAAAGATTTTGCTGGTTAGGCTATTCTCTATTAAAAAAAAAAAACCAACAAGAAACAAACAACAAACACAAAGAAAAAAACAACAAACAAACAAACAAAACCCAAGAAAAAAGAGAAAACAATGCAAGCTTTTTCTAGGAATCAGGGCATTCTCTATGGCAACCCTCAATATTCAAACTCATGCCTTCAAAATTGCAAGATATTAAAAAAAAAGGTAATTTTTAATATTCAATTTAATATTCTGGGTAATGGAACTTGGAATTCCATGCTTTGAAGTTTTTTTCAGTGGAGGTGAGAAACTTACTTGAAAAAACAATAAAAGGAAAAGAAAGCAGCACCCTATCCCACATACCCCCCCCCCTTCTCAGAAAGCGTCTTCGGATGGCTGGCTTGGGGAGCCGGGGGGTTCGGAAAAAGACCAGGAATCACAGGAGTGGGCAGTGCTGGCACTGCCTCAGATCCCCTGGTAATCAACACGCCGACTGAAGCCAGATAGCAAAAGTGCATTTTTATCATGTTTTGTGTGGATTAATGATTTCAACAAACATCTTTCACATCTGCATACGTTCAGGGAAGCGTTTGCATGACGTCTAGGAAAACTCCCCGTGCTTTCTCGGTGGCTGCACTCGAAGGCTGGTTTTTTGATCTGCCTCGATCTCCTCTAATGTTTGTCATTTGTATTAGCCACAAGAGTGCAGTGAGACAGCGGTTGCTGATCCCCGAGGGGTCTGCTTTTCCCTTGATGTGTCTGGAACTCCTTCCATAATAATAGGAGTTATTTGTACATACGGAGGGGATTAGTTAGTGACCTGTGATGCACAATCCACTGGGGCACGGCTCTCCAGTGACAACTGTTATGTGTTGCGCTGCGGTGATTTCTTGAGTGCTTTGGAGATGCACCTTCGTTAAGTTTCAGCATGTGGTAAAAACAAGTATCACTGCCCTTGTTTCAAGATGGGAAAACTGAATCGTTCCCCATTTGGTGGGTAAATAACGTGAGGTGCTGCAAAGTGAAGCGATTTGCTGCACGTATGGTCAGGGTGCTGTGGTTCGATGAGTCACCTTTCCCCAGCCCTCCCCTCGTACGGGCCATGGGTGTCCTCTTAACCGGGGGTAATTGCCGGGAAATGAGCTTAGCCTGAGCAGAGAGGTGATTAAGCTGGGATAGGTGAGGTTAAGTGCGCACACATTTCCCATGACTTTGCTTATGAGGTTATTTGTAACATGAGTGTTTGTAAGCCTCCGTTGTTGGATGCAGGAGCTGGGCTGGTGTCATGCTTGGGTCTATGAGGTTGGGGAAAATCCAAAAAAAGACAGTTTTGCTTTCCCAAAACTGTCAGAAACAGTAGGAGCAGTTATCAAGGGAGAACATGACAGCGTGAAGGCTTTGCTTAAGCCCTCATTTTCAAGTTTTCCTGCTCGTGCAGTCTCTGTGCTGGCATTTATACCTATGGTCATCGTGCTGTGCGCCCTGGGTTCCCATCAGCCTGACATAAAGCCCTCGTCCCAGGGCTCACTCTGAGGGTGGTATACAGTGTCTGTGAATGACTCATAGAACCACTGTATAGCACATCTACTCCTGGCCAGATGTAAAATTAAACACACACTTTTAGTGTTATCTTGACCTAGACTAATGTTGCTATTTTGGGGGTTTATGTCAGAGGCACAAAAATCCTGGAAATCACTGATGGAAAAGACCTATGAGATCATCCCTTCCACCCACGGGATTGTTCCCTGAAAAATATTCTCCATCATTTTGTCCAATGCAATCAAAATTCGCCCAAGTGAGGGTGGTCCTAATCCTTCCCCAAGGGGACTCTTACATCTTCCAGTGTGTCAGAGAGGACTCATTCATCCCCAGTCTACAGTCCAAAGTTACTTTTACTTGGCTTAAACCTGCCCGTCCAAGTTCAGATCCCTGAGACTGTTCCTGCTCTTCCTGCTGTTCATGCCCAGCACGGCACAAGAACGAGGTGACACCCTGTGAGTTGAGCACAAGCTGCTCAGCCACATGTAATGGGATGAATTTGCCATCAGTCCTCAAACAGTTGCCTGGGGACTCCTCTGCCATACTGTCGTCACAAGGGTGGTTCCAGGCTGCATCTCCTCCTTCCCTCTGAGGCACAAACCTCTCACAGGGCATTTTTTAATTTCATTGAACTATCTCACTTGCTGCTTTGTGGGACGTGAAGACCCAGACTGGTAACTCGATAGTGTTTCCTATCAAAGGAAGAGGCAAATTCCCACTGAATGGGAGCAGGCTGCAGTGAGTGGGTGGTAGCTACCTGATGGATGATGGCTGGATTAGACCATCTCAATGTGTCCATGCGCATGGGCTCCTGGGCAGGGATGCTGGGGTCACGGAGTCTTCCATCAAACCTTGGCATGCCTGAGATGCTGTAAGCTATTAGCAACCTCTTCTAATGAGTACTGTAACATCAGCGAAATGCCTATTTTTAATACTAAATGCAGTTGCAAAACTGAAAAAAATAGTCCCCACATAACAGATTTTATAGATATGTTGGAAATGAAAATAATCTCTGTCTACAGGGCGGGGGCTTTGCGTGCCAGCTCCCTGCTTTGGCCTGGCTGTACACCCCATCTTGCCCTCACGTCCCCCAGGAGTGGAAATGGAAACCTCTGCGCCGAGTCCTGGCAGTACAAGTGGATACCAGGGAAAGTTTTGTGCCAGTACTCAGCGGGAGCCAGCTCTTGCTTCACTGCAGCAGTTAAACACATAGGCACACAGCGCCCGTACAGCTCTCCTGGCGCTGACTGAATAGGTGTTTGTGGGGTGGGGTTATTTTGCACAGGGGTCATTTTCTTCCTGGGCTTCTGAGCACTCATCTGTGAAATGTGAAATTGCCTGACCCCAAAGCTTATCCCTGAGTTGGTGAGATCCATAAGCTTGCAGTGAGCAATGTTTTCCCTCCTTTATATATGGAGGAGTCTTCAGACTGCAATCACTCAGCAGCCAGCAATTTTCAGCTGTCTTTCCTTTACATTTTCAGTGGGATTTGAACATCTTTGGAAAGTGTTAATTTGCAGCCAAGGATCACAAAATGAGGCCTTGCTGTATGATCTTCCTCGGGCAAGCTTTCCCCATAAAGGCTATGGTTGTCATCTTTAAGGGGCAATAGTGGCTAAAGGGATGCTCTGTGGGATGCATCCAAGATTCCTGGGAGGCTTCAGGCTGCACATGAGGATGTGCCAGGTCTTTCCATACCGTAGCCTGCCTGCGGACTGAGGGGATCTTTTGACTGATAGCAGATCCTAGGAGCTTTTTGCAGGGTTGGTGCAGCCCCTTTCAACTGTTACAACACACTGATCCATAAGTGCTGGAAGCAAGGAGAAGGTCCTCGTGTCCGTAAGTTTGATTCATTTTGAGCATGTGTTGGGAAGAAGAGGTGTAGTGTGAAAAGTGTCTTTCAAAAAAACATCTCTTCCTCCTCCTGTGGTTTCAGTGTTTTTATTGAAATCTGCTTGTCCTGCCTCCAATCCCCAGGATTTAGCTCTACCTTCCTCCCACAAGCCGCTTCCTACTAGCAAACTTCCCCCCCATCTTGCTCCCATTAATCTTCCCATATTCATCTGACCTTCTCTTGTCTTACTTATTTTGCTCTGTTTGCATTTATTTGCTCTGCAAATTCCTCAGGCCACAGGCTGTCTATATAAAGCATATAGTGAATGTCCAGTAGAATTGCAGCGTGTAGTTTTTTTCCGGAGTGCGCAAAAAATGGCAACTCCAACCCTATAGACTGCTTTTACAAGTTGCTCACCATTTGACTTGACCTAACTTTTAAAAATAAAATTAATTCCTTTAACAAAAGAATATAAACCTCAGTTCTCATCAGAGTTTGGCTCTGTAATAACCGAAAATTATGGGAAAAATATGCAATAATTCTTTTCTTCTGCATATCAAGCACAAACACTTGGAGGGTATTGGGTTATTTTTCATCATTGCCAGGCTCTACGGTGCCTGCATCCACTTCTTACCACCCACAAAAGCTGCTTTCAGAGCAACCAGGGTGAGTCATTAGCGTCCTTAGCTGCAAATTTTGCTCTTTGAGCTTCAAGCTGCTCCTTTGCATAGCACATTTGTGCCGATTCACTGAAGCGTGGATCATTTGTTTTATCAATACATCCATGGGACAAAGGACCATGTGGAAGGGAGCCCGGGGTTGGGCTATCGAACCTTTTGTCTCTTGAATCATTGCAGTGTGCCCTGGGCTGGCGGGATACAACAGCCATCCCAAGCCGATGGCCTTTGTGCAGTGATTTGGAGGTCACAGCTGCGCTCGTAGCAGTCAAATGTCTGTCCTGCAAAAAACTCACCCCTGGAGCTGGCATTGCTGATAGCAGAAGGCCATATGGAAGATGCTTGTACCGCTGTCGACCACGCAGCAGGTCAGCCTAGGATCTTGCTTTCCAGGCTCACAGCAACATCCATCTGGGGGAAAAATGGGGCTGGTTCTCTCTCCTGTGCCCTGCAGACAGGCTCACTGCCTGTAATACAGTGCAGACAGTCTTTTGCGATGGCATTATAAATTCTGGACCCATTATTCTTGCTTCACTCATGCAAAATTCAGAGAAATCGACTGTCAGAGCAAAGCCCTTCCTCATTTCCTGCCTTGCATTCATTTCCAACTACCAGTGGAACCACGAAATCTCTTGAGTTTTATTATAAAATTACTAAACAACCAAAAAGCTGAGCCCTTGCTTTAAGTGGAAGCCCTAGTGCAGCCTCAGCTCTGAAGCTGCTCTCCACTTTTGCAATTATCCATTTACAGTAAATAAGAGAACATGTTACAATGAACTCACAGATATATTGCTGTTAATTATTGTCAGTACTGTTGACTCAGCTGATATTTTGCTGTTGTTGGAGGTGCTCTGCAGTGGGGCAAGCCTGAGTGCTTATGGCTTGAACAAGGTCAACTGAGCACCTGGGGAAGACCTCGATGTTCTCCAAAGGCCATTAGTTATATCCACTTGTGTGTAACAGAGGAAGGAATCAACCACAAACCCACCAAAGCCTAAGGACAAGAGGCTGTTCATTAGGCACATCACTGGGGTGCACGCACCAGAATTCCTCCTTTTATTCTCTTTCTGAGCTTCCGTGAGCTGCTTTCTGTTAGCAAATGTCCATTTTGGCATAACATAACCATACTGAAAGAGAACCAACTCCTCGTGTTGTTAAGTCTGTGCTGCAAACGCAGGGTTTACTTTGGAGGCTGACCAGGAACATTTCTCATCTGCACAGATTTTCCCGTTAGTGAGGTTTCACACTTTTGGGAATGCTTATGTCCCTGGGGGCTCTGGTGCTATAGAGACAACACCAACATTTGTGGGGACACAAAGGGAGCAGGGTCTTGTAAAAGCATGGCTTTGAGCCCTGATAATTTGTTTGCTTTAAGGGCTTGTCCATGCCAGGGACTCAAGTGTTGCAGGGCCACCAGTCTCACGAGCACCCCAGACTGGTTTGCTTACAGCCCCTAGAAGGGCTTGCAAGGTTGAGCACCCACCCAAGGTGGTGTAGCTCAATAGCATTTGGACTAAACTGATTTGGGGTACCTCTGTTACCGGCATGGATGGATCTCATTTAGCCATGGCTCAGTCCTCTCACAGGTGTCCTGCAAGACAGGTCATATCCGGTACCTCGCTTAAGCAAAAGAAGTAAAAATTTGGCCTTTAGCCTCAAATCAGGTTTTCCCAGCAGCAATGTGGCTGAGATGTTGAGGAAAGGATTGGTTGACCCCACAAATTTGTAGTAGCAATTCTAAGATAAACCTGTGCAGTTCCTTACCATGTGAGCTGCACAGCCAAGCTCTCCATACAGCGTTACCATATCTCCTTGCCTGAGTGCAGATAAGGGTTATAAGACATGACCTCAGCAGTGGATTACTTTGTGGTGCGATTCCTCCTTGCTGCTTCACAACCTGGTCGTTTTTGTGCAGACTGTCTAATAGAAGCATTTTTTTTGCAGAAACAAGAAACTGCCGTGTCTCTGCCACATACTTGTAATGAACAGGGGGATGAGAGGTAAAATCTGATTGTTTAATGGAAAAAAATGAGTATAAGTGTAGGCAGAGGAGATGGTCAGCCACAGAGAAAAAGGGGACATTTGCAGTGTGATGCTTTTTATAAATAAAACACTCCAGATAGTTCCTGTGAGCCAGTGGTATATATGGATGATTAATAACAATAACATGCCAGTTCCAGTTGGCAGGAGACACTCCTCAGAGCTGGCACGTAAGTGCCAAGAGCTGAGCAATCGGGTGTTTTGCATATTGTGTGGGTACAAAATCAAGATCTGGTTCTGTGGCTCTGGAGTGTGAAAGAGGCAGGAGGGTTATCAGAACGAAACCCATCTTCTTTCTTTTGGCTGCATCCTTTAAAGGGGATAGGCTTTATTAAGGCTGAAGGCACAGATTGGGTGCTAGAAGATGTTAGCTTTATTGCTGTTTCTTGCAATGATTCCTTGCATTCCTGTGCCCCAAAACTATGAGTGTTCATCGCTTCTATTGCTGTGCCAATAAAACGGGGATCACAGCATCACATATCTCACAGGAGTGTTATAAGCTTGAATGAATTAATATCTCTGAAGCGCTTTGATAGTAGGTGTAGAGGCTTTTCATAAGAGCTCACAATTCCAACTAGAAAAGAGTTTTGTGCAATGAATGCTGAGGTTAGGAGGGTGTGAAGCCAATTTAGCTTCCAAATGCTCTGGGCCTTGATGCAACAGCAGATAAATCTGTGAATTCACGTCCTTGATTCCGAGTGGTTAATCAGGATCAGACTCTGCCACACGCTTGCTGAAACCAATAGGATTATGTGCACAATACTGATCAAATATCATGGTAGAGGCATCTTCTGTGAATGATTTTTTTATGCACCTTCTAGATGTCTTGAAAGAAAAAAATATTTCTCCAGGTTTTATGAACAGGAACTTACTTCCTGGGAGAACCTCTTGTTTGCTGATTGGAAGCTTTTTACCCTACAAAAAAATAGCAATCTCATCAGGAGCTGTGGACGTGGAGTTCAATCACAGTGTTAGCACTGCAGCAGAAGCTACTTCGCTGTTTGAAAGTTGGAGTTCTTCACAGGGCCCACGTGTTTATGATGACTAATTTCCCACTCTTATCTAAGAGTTACTTAATCTAAGAGTTCCCAGTGGGATAAATGGAACAGGAATGAGGGCGATAGTTTGCAGCTGTCAAGGTGAAAAGAGAGAAAATACCCACATATTGCACTAGGCGGGCTCTTAAAAAATGTGCTAGCTTTGCCAGGAAAGATAAAGAGTCTCTATAGCTGTAAAGTTTTCATGAAAGATACTGTAAATGCTGTAAAAGATGGAAAAATGGTCATCCAGACTGCACCTTGGGAATGGTCCCCAGCCTGCGTCACTGCTGCTTCATGCCACTGGTACTCAGTCTTTCTGACACAGCTTGTCAGCCCCAGTTCCCTCTGAAAAACAGCAATGAAAGTTCATCCCTGTATCCTTTGGGATGCTTTGACACTGGGCTGGTGGTAATCATTAAGATGTGCACAGAAATGCTGTTTTGTGTTGGCTCTGGTCCTACTGTGATGGGCTGGGAACCTCTAGAGATCTAGGATGAGATTCATCTGCCCAAGCATGGGTAGATACCTATGTGAGAACTCACCATCTTGGGGTCCTTTTAGGGAAGGTCAGAGGCAGCAAGTCACTTATAGGTGGGATTTTCCACCCTAACAGGGGTGTTTGGGATAGGTCTTGTGGGACTTTTTCTCTGTTGAATACAATGTGAGCTCAGGGGGAGAGGTAGGACACAACTTTGCACACAGTAAATGTGTCTTGCAGCTGCCGTTGTGTCAACACACTCAGGGTTCATTGACTTGAGGGCATGATGGTTGCCCTTAAAATCACTGCTCAACTACCACTTAATCCCATGGACACTCAAACTTCTCTTGGTGGATATAAATGAATTACCCCAAGTTCTGCTGTCAGCTAATGAGTTGCCCTCACTCCAGCTGAATCCTCAGGGGTTCCTGAATTAACTTTTAAATTAAGCAGAGGAATAAGGTCTGATATCGTGCCTATTATTGATCAGTTTAGATGCTGTCTTTGTTTTGCTTCTGGGTCTTTATAATGGATTGGGATTGTCAAATCTGTGTTGCTGGAGTGAGACAGGTCAATAACTGATGTTTGTGTGAGTATGTAGGGCTTGAATGTCAGTATCGTATTATACAAAGTTGAAAGTTTTAGCTCAAGAATCACAAAGTGACTTTGTCTGTAGCAGCCTCAAGAATAGCATTTAAATCTTCAAAGACTCAGCATTAGCTACAAGACTGCTTGGTGTTACACTGTGTCTCTGGATGTACTTTTATAGAATACCTCACGCTGAAAATTTAATTAATCAGAGAAGGGTTATCACATTACCAGCCTGACTGAATTATTTTTTAGTGAAAAAATGTGTGTTTAAAAGTCTAAATGCTCCTGTTACAATGACTAATTATCTCCAGAAAATTGAAAGCACACAAGAAATTATCAAGAAAGAACATTTAGACATCATCTGTCTTCCTAAAAACACTTGTCTGAATGCATTAAGAAGAATATTATTGCAGCATAGATGCTGGCCATTTGGAATATAATTTTTCTGCTTTCTCAAGTGCATTCTTGCTACAATTTTTTTTTTTTTTTTGATACAGTGTCTGAATGGATTAAAGTTTTATTGAAATTTTTAACTGGAATGATTCTCTGGAGAAGATTGATTTCCCTACTGCCTCAGATTCAGTTTAATTTTTGTGTTACTTATGAAATAATGAGAAATATACATCAAATTAATGGGGAGAAGCAATGGCACAGAGCACTGGCAACGTGTCACAACGCGTGGGTCAACAAGGAGTCTCGCCTCTTGAATTTATGAACTGTGACGGTATCACAGGGATCACAGCTTGCAGGAGCATACTGATTGCCAAAGCCAGAACTAGTGGAGCATACACCCAGCCACCTATGAATCTGTGTACTTTTATTATGAGGATCAGGGTTTATTAATTACATAGGACTTGATGATGACATGTCTTGTAAAAAAGAAAGACTCATATAGCAAAACTCGATCGCTTTACATCAGGCAAAATAGAGATGGAATTTTACAACCCAGCATGGGATTAGAATAGTAAAATTTACTCCTACTCAGAGCATCCTTAGGTTTTTAAATGGGAGTTTACCAATGGATTAGCCCTGTGTCAGTAATTTCCAAACAGACTGAAAATTACAGCAGGGAAATAAACAGGAGTTGGTTGTTCTTTCTTAGGAAAGGATACAAAACCAAAACAAGAAACAGAACAAAGGAATCCCAGTCAAAGGAAAAAAGATCAAATATGTACATTACACGGAGTACACAGAGAAATCAGCAAACGTGTATTTGATGACCACTTTCCTGGCTGACACAAGGCAGAACTAACACCCCAAAACACTATCTCCTAAAGAAGAGCCATATCTTTGTAGCAAAGAGCAATAGCGGTTTACTCTGTCACTGGATCAGTGTGGGAGAGAGAGCGAGAGTATAGAAACAAGTGCGTGAGAAGTGCACATTTCTAAGCCAGCCTTGCTCTAGGAGCCAGTGTGCCATTGAACTAAACACTCAGAGCTTCATAAAACTTCTGTCCACTAAGATCTTTGGCTCATTATGCAGGGCTCAATATCATGGTCTGAATTAAATCCATTTACAGTAGGTTTGGAGGAGATCTGGGTTGGACGGAATGCCTTTAGCAAGGAAATTGAATGTTAATAACCAGCCCAACGAAGCTTGTCCAGTTAGCCAAAGAAAATAACAGCTAAATTAAAAATAAAGTACGAATTCCCCTGCCTTTGCACAAGCAAGAAGTCCTGCATCGATCCTTCTATATGGTCTCCAAGTCAAGGGCCTGAGTCATGTGTCTGAATCCGACAAGATCAAGTGAAATTTATTCTTCGAATGTACTGTCTTGTGTTTCCTAAATGCTTCCAAGACTAAGAAAAGGACTTTTATTAACCTGGTATAACTTTTGAGTTAGGTACTCCCTAGTGTTCTCAATGCCTCCATTCAGCTTGTTCAGGTATGCTTATATATCAAAAAATAGAGAGAAGAAAGAATTCAGTGTTCAGACACATTAATGGTCACACATAAAAGAGTAAGTGGATGTTGTGAATTATTCTCACTTTTTTTTTTCCTAATCATTAAGAAAGACTGCACTGATGCCAGTAATAAATAAAAAATGACTGAGCCCATTTTGGAATTACCATGGAGCTTTTCATCATCAGAAAAGGCCTAGCCTTGCTGCTATAATTACATGATGCATAGCACAGTTTTCTCACCCTTCTTTCTCCTTATATGAACAACATCCACTCTGTCACACTCGCTGTATTAAAACAATTGATATCTCCAAATAATTACTTGGTGCTAATCATGCTCTTAAAAAAACAACCATTCCAAATAATGGCGTCCCTTTATCATTTGTACTGCAAATGAAGATGCATTAGTTGCTGGAGAGCAGCCCCATCAACTTTCATCATGTCGTCCTGACATCCCTAATGGCGCAGCGTGAACTTTCACTGAAAGCCTAAATAGGCTTTAAGGAGATGCTGCAGCTGTTCTGAATTTTAGCGAGTGAAGGAGGCTCCATAGCCGCAGGTTGCTCTCCCCAAAGCCTTCGTGTCTGAGCAGAGGATGTCTTGTGTCTGACTGTGTTTCTTGGTGTTCGTTTTCAACATTCACCACCCAACTGTAGACCCTGAAAAAGGGACAGAAAAATAATAATTCACTTAATACCTAGTAGATCAAAGGCTGCAGAAAAGAAAAAAACAGGCTTTTGGGGGAAGTTTTGCCTAGATCAGGCCTTGTTTAAGAAGTCTAGTGCTGTGTTTGGTTTCGGACAAAAAAGATTAGTGCAGCTTCTGGCTTGTGACCAAAAGTGGTCACGTTACCATAGTTTACGACTCGCCATTGTCAGCTCTGTGGTGGTTTCAGGATTGGTCTGGCTGGTTTTACTTCCCGCTACAGGAGGAAGAGTGAGCATATGTCTAGTTGTGCAGCTCAGCTGGAGCTCCCCAGGCGGGAAGTCCCTCACTTTGGGTGTACACCTGTGCCCTAGGATTGCCACAGGGAAAACACCGTTTTTGGGCTCCCCAGATGTCTGTGCCCCCTTAAAACATTAATTAACTCAGAGACTACTAAGGTGGTGTGAGGCCGGAGCACATGGTGCACCAGGAGCAGGCTGTTCTGCCTGGAGAAAAATAGGACTCAAAGAACTTTTTAGTGTCTATAAGCACATAATGGGAAGATGTAGAGAAGACAGGGCTCGACTCTGCCCAGAGGTGTGTGGCGGCAGGACTAGAAGCGAAAAGCA
>NW_010243181.1:74662-83969 GCF_000690775.1 Eurypyga helias | reverse complement strand
CCCCAAGGGGCCGGCGGGCCTGACAACGCCGGATCTTCCCAGTCCGGTCCGGGTCACCACTCCTGCACCACCGGGGACACCTACAACAGGTCGCTGCAAAAGTGACACTGCCCCGACCCTAGTTAGGGGCACAACACGTCCATCTTCCTGGCTGAAGGCCTAGGGAAGTGGTTTTTAACGGCTGCGCTTGTACTGCAGGAAAGCTCCAGTCCCTATTTTCCCACACAGCAGCATTGCGGGCAGGTGCCTGGATACACGCAGCACCCTCGGCTGAGGCACCAGAAGACACGTATAGTGCAAGGCAGCGGGTCCTCCAGGATGGGTGCTGGGAACCGCATGGCACCACCGTGGAGCTGCCGCCTCTCTTCCTCCTTGCACATCAGCCGCAGGTTGAGGCCCAAACGTCACCTGCTAACGTGCGGGGAGCAGCAACAAGCGAACCGCAGGAAGGTGCAAAAACATCAGGGGTGTCGACTGACAGAGGTTGGTTTGAAAAAGGCACTCGCTGCCCTGTACCTCTCCAGGCCCTGTGCTGCAGAAACCAGCAAGGAATCCTGCTTCAGTGTGAGCCAGAGGTAACTGCACAACAACAGCATCACTATGACCTGGGCAAAAGGACATTTTCACACAACATTTTGGGCTAGGGGGAAGTTAGCCAGCATGGGGAGAAAACAGGAAGAAGTGGCGTCTTCATGTGCACTGCTCACTTTCTGAAAAAAAAAAAAAAACACCCCAAAACCTCACAACTTCTTTTGTACTTGGGTCTGAGCTCCTGTGACTAAAATGGCTGTTGGGAGAGCCAGCGCTCCACTGTAGTCGGCTGCAGGCTGCATCTCTGAGCTGATGCAGGCATTGCGTCTGCAAAGCCGCTAGCCCTCCCCTCTGCCTCTTTTTCTTCCTCAAGATCCACCTTCCGAAAAGCCCACCATGGAGACAGGCCTTCGTTTAGCATGTCCTTCTCCCAGCTCATTTCTGTTGCACGGGGATGCAGTCAAATTCCAGAGGGAGAAAGGGAGGCAAAGCCACCTGCAATGCAATCAAACGGCTGCTGTGGGAAGAAGCTGGGCAGCGAAGGAAGGATGATTTACTGACACAAGCTAAGCCAATATAAACACTTCCAATACAGGTGTCCATGCTCTAAGAGATTGCCTGACTTAATTCAATTGTTTTGTAAACTGATTTAGTTAAATCTGTGTAAAACTGGTGTTTAAACAAGACCAAACAGTGTTTAAAAAGTCATTAATAAAGCATATCACCCTAAAACAAATACATATTACCAAGGCTTCCTTTTTGCTGACAGGATATATCCTTTTCCCCGTATTTCTTTTCCCTTCTGTTCTTAACTTCAGAGGTTGTACATTCTTCTGTGCCATGACTGTCTCTTTCTTTCTGTACCGTAAAAAACAAGGGTTGTATCCACCCAAAAGTGTGCAAGTCCACCTCCAGCATTTCTCACTGTTGTGTAAAGTAGAACTGGGGAGACATTTATTCATTTTTATATAGCCTCCAATAAGATTCACCCCAAAACAATATTTTAAAGCAGGTTTTAATCAAAGTGGTTTATGCTGGATCCAACCTGACCCCTTTTATTCTTTCCAAATCAACCTCTCTTACAGTTTGGAGTCAATTAATCACTTTGAAAAGATGTTTCTATTTTTCTTGTTTTCAGTAAGATCACTTTAAAAAAACAAACAGTATTTGCATTTTTCAGTATTTTTAAGTCCTATTCCAACATCATCCAAATGAAATCTTTACCTGTTTCCAAAATTAATGATTTCAAAATTTCAAGATCTTTCACAAATTTGGCCCAAAGGCCCAATTAGTTCAGTCTCCTCCATCCAAACTTAGGCTCTGAGACAGCAGTGTGACAGCTACGGGATGAAAGGGGCCAGCATTGCTGAACTGGGGCAGTGTGGCTGAAGGATGCATCTCTAACTGGGACTCTGGTTTGGTGGGCAGAGGCATGTGCACTGCTCCCACCGCAGTCAAACTGCACACGCAGGTAGCATCCCCCTTCCCCAGAAAGCAGACTGGCCTCCTACCTCCTGCCACACCGCTATGCTGATTTATCTCCCAAAACCAGGCAGCCTTGGTGCATGTCAGTACAGCAGAGGGTCATAGGGAGCCCCACCAAGCCCCCACAGCCTCACATTGCTGCCTTCTGAAGATCATAGACCCTCACCTGGGGAAAACCATGTGCACATAAAACCTCCAGGGAGAGGTTGTCACCCACGTGCTCCCAGATGTCCCAGATTCCTGCTTTTTACCAGTCCTGGAGCCCCTTTCCACTGCAAGATGCAAGAGGAGGCTGCAGACTGGTGCAGGGGGGTAGAACCTCACCCATCTTGGGTGCCAGCACAGTGGTTGGCTCCTAAAGGCCATGCCAGGAAGGCTGCTCTGCTCTGAAGGACACATTCAGAGTAAGCCTTGTTTACATTTGGCAGGGATCACACTCCACAACCATCCAGCCTGGCGACATCGCTGGAGGCCTCAAGGATAGAGTCCAAGCAAGGATTTGTGATTGTTTACCTTGACATCCATTTGGATATGCTCCAAGTGTAGACAAGGGATTTAGATGTCCAGATTATTTGCCCTCATGGCACCAATGCACAAACACAACTACTAGGAAGATTAGAGAGATCCCATCTGCTTAAACCGCTACCCTTTTCCTGCCAGCACTGATCACTCTCCGATAGCCCTGAGGATGGGGATTTAAGCCCCAGTGCCACTAACTGTGACGGGCACCAGCATGGTGATTACCTTTCCCATGGGACCACTCTCCCACCTCTGTGCAGTCCACACCCTCTCATCTCATCGCAGTAGTTTAATCTCTGCTGGTGGGGCCCCACACCTCGGCCCCCAACAGCTCATGTGCAAGGCTCTAGACAAAACTGTAGCAGAAAGATGGCTCTTGCTCTTTTACTTGGCTGCTTAACCAAACTGAGATGGTCCAGATCATGAGAAAAAACAGCAAACAGAAGGAATTACAGGAAATGTAGATCTTAGTTGTCCTCGCACGATTACAAGTTGTTATGCTAGTTTTATTCATACTTTGAAATGTCACCTCTTTGGGCTGTGGCCAAAAATATTAAGTTCTAGTCCATGCTGGAAAAATAGAGGCTTTGACCGAAAGTATCTTTACTAAGCTTTAGCTAAACCATTTGTTATCAGTAATTGCTACCAAATAAGAGACACTCTGTTCAGCCCTGCATCTTTGGAAGGAAACACAATAAGTAATTATGAGTTTACAGTGCAATTACATAATGATTTCGTCTCGAGCACTTTCCTTGGCGATAGACAATTCTGTTGTTAGGCTGTGAACTCAGAGTGGGCTTTAACACTTTTGCCTCCCTGTGTCATTTGGGCCTGGGGAGCAAAGCCTTCCACATCTTCAAGTGTTCAGTGCTGCGGTTCCGCTCCCCAGAAAGAGGGCACCTCCCACAGCCAAATGCACACCTTTGACTTGTGAACATTTTCCATGGACTCTGTGGGAAATTCGCCAACGCTGAATCCATCAAAACCTTTCTCTAGCCCAAGTTATGGGCCTCCTAACCAAATAATGCCTTAGCTCAGCCTGACTCCGTTTGAGAGCACAGATAAGAACACAGCAGAGTCTGATCTCCCCAGGGAGTCAGTCACATGTGTATGCTGTGCTATTGGAGTGTCAAGCCTTCCAGCAGTGCACACATCGGGCTCCGGTAATGTTCCCTCTGACCCTCCTCCTGAAGTGGGCCAATTGCTGTAGATGATGGGTAGTTAGTGATGATGGCTGATTACTGGTTTAAGGCATGTGTTTCTGTACTACCAAAGAGGAGCAATTTGAATCACAGGAATCCCCTCCTCTTGCTTTTCTCTCTTTCTGCAGCAGGTCCAACACCCATTAAGACTGGCCGTTGTTTATCTGCTCTCTTGTCATCCCACCTCAGTATCTCAGCTATGAGATACTCCTGGTTTTATTCTTGGCAGGTAAACGCAGTAACCCTGTGCATTCTCTAGTGTTTTTTGATGTCCTAGTTTATTCTTTTGATGGGTCAGAGGATGCCTTCAGTGCTGTCCAAACCCCTGCTGTATTCAAATAAATTGCCATTTTCTTTTTTTAATCTTCCAGAAAACAGTTTGCCCTCTGGGCTGACAGTTATTCTCACACACTCAGAAGCAACAAAACCCAAACACACTACTATCCTTTGTAGTCAGTTTAGCAGGTAAGAGCAAAGGTACCCAAAGCTGTGCTTGTGGAGGGAACCAGTGATGAGGGGATGTGATCCTAACAATGTTTGTCTGAAGTGCAGCCCATGAATGCTCAGGGGATGTACAATGATGATCACCAACATAAGACCCTTCTCTAGGCTTTTCATGAAGGTTTTCACAAGCCAGGAGTCACGTGTGGACTCTAAGGGAGGAGCTCCTGCTGCAGTGGGACATGCATTGTTTAGAGGGAACTGCAGGGTTTGTTAGAGGAATAGACTATGCAAGGAAACAGGCAGCTGCACAGTATAGTGAGGACCATCTCTAAAGCTCAGGGCTTAACCTGCTCCTAGATCTGTTCTTCATTTCATCTACTGTGCTATTCAACAGCCGAGACTGAATAAGCAGGTGCACCCAGCTCTATGCAGTGAAGCAAGCAGGCTGGGGATGTAGGTTCTACAGTAGAGACTGTAAGGCATTGGAACTGCAGAGATGGAAATCATTGCTGTGAAAGCATATTTCATCACTTTCTTCCCAAGTGTGGAAATCCTTACACCTCCTGCCTCCTCAGCCCCAATACCCCAAAAGACATTCAACTGCATTGTGTAACAGGGAAAAACTTCATCTGCAAGACAGTTCCATGGCAGCAGTGCTTTTCCCTCACTCGCAGGGAATGCTTTAGGGCTCAAGAGAAGGAACTTCATATCACACAAAGCAAATTATTGTTTCTGAGTTAGATTGCCACAGAAAACCTAAGCCATCAAATCACAGAGACAAGGAATAAGAAGGAAGAATGGCAGAGAGTGAGTATGGAAGAACAATTTTGTGGGCTGTTTGTTGTTTGGGTTTTGAAGAATAAGAGCATTGCACTTTCAGCATATGATGCACAGTAAATGCTGAAAGGCCAAGCAGAGGAAAAGGGGGAAAAGGCCCTGACAACCTTCAATACATTATTGAAATACGAGAAGGAAAAGGTTTTGTTTCCATGGTAACGGGGCCTATGGTGCCTCTGCTGGAGCAATCTACCAGAGAAAGAGGACTTTTCCTGTTAGGGATGCTGGTGAAGTGAACGATAATTACAGAGACCCCTTCCCTCAGCTGGGTGCATTTGTAAATATTCTGCCTGAGGTATGTAAGTGCCCAGATGTTACACAGCCCCCGGAAACGCATTGTCTCACAAAGAGCGAGCTCTTCACTTGTAGGTGACTGCTGCAGGCCAAACGTCTGGGAAGGTTTGGGTCTGCTGTGGGTTTTTGCTCTTCCAACATGATTCTTTGGTGTATGAATACGGCCCGAGGTGCCAACAGAAACTTAAGAGTTAAAATCCTTCTTGACTGCAGGTTTTGGGTTACAAAATTGCAGTTCTCTTCCAAGATAAGAGGACTTTGTTCCCAACTGTCACTTCCCATTGCCCATGTACATACATGTCAAGTCTGAGGTGGTCCGTGGCAGCTGTTTTGCCCCAGCAGCACAGCATGAAACAATTCAAGAGAAAAAGGGAATATGGAACAGGAGATACAGAAGATACTGGCATAAGAAGAACTGGAACAGGACTCTAAGCATAGCTTTCATCCTCTTGCAAAGAGCATCATTAGATCATCACTTACTAAAAATGATCAGCTTTAATACTAGCTGAAGCTGTCTGTCTATGGCTTGGTGATGCTCAGAAGCCCAAAGGGAGACTGTTATGCATGTTGTAAAAATAACCCCTTTACTCCAAAGAACTTAAAATCCAGATGGGTAAAAGAAAGATTTAGATATCTGTATTTTGCAGATAGGAGGCAGGGATGAGGTGTAAGAGGTTAAACCACCTTATGTAAAGTTGCACTGGAAGTTTGTGGTAGAAGTGGTTGATCCTACAGCTCCTGACCTCCATCCAAATGTGTAACAATTCAAGTACCTCCAGAACAGTATCTCCAGGTGTTCAGCTAAAGAATTCAGCAAATGCAGCTCAGCTGCTGAGACCCAGCACAATTGTACAGACAGAATAAATATAGACACCACAACAGCTCCATGACCACCATGGTTTCAGCAAAGACATTTTCTTCCCAAACTAGAAACAGTACCAATTGAACAGAAATAAAGCCCAGCATCCTTCAGCCATAATAGCATACATAGAGGAAGCAGGAGAGCATTTACCAGCTGGAGGGAAGATACATCTACACTGACCAGCTGCAGCATAGTGACTTAGGGCAGCAACAACCACTCTCTCCTGTATTTTAAGGGCCAGACCCTGAAAGGACATGGTGGGAAAAATTTCTGTTGGGCAGGTCTACCTGGTGTCCTTCCTCTTTGGTTCTGCCTGATTAACTTCTGCGAAGGAACCATGGGGAAGAGGCTAAGGGTGTGCCAGTAGCTAGAGGAAACAAGTACATGTGCTGTCAGGTACTGCTGCCAGGATCAGCAGCAGGCAAACAGGTTAAAAAACTGTGCTCCAAATGAGCAATCTTAGCACCTCTGGATTCTGAAGGAAAAACTGCACATAGGCGTTAGGGCCCACAGAGCAGTACCCTTTCCTTTCTCTGGGGAAGGAGCTGGCAGTAAATGCCAGTCACAGCCTGAAGCTGGCAAAGCAGTTACAGAAAGTAAACTGTGCAGAGACTGACAGCCATAGATAACATCCTTCCATTGCTCTCTGCAGTTTTGCATTGCAAGGCTTTCTCCCCTTAGTGCTACTGGCTGACTTCCAGCCCCTGTTTTGTCCCATGTAGTCAAGTGCCACTCACTCACACCACCACCACAACCATCAGCATGGCAGTGGCAAACCATAACAGCAAAACTCATGTGGCATCTTGTCCACCCTGTTTGCATGTTCTGCCCCAGTTGCCTGTCATGGATTGTTCCTGTAAACTCTCAGGACACACAAAATCTACACATCTACACCTGTGTGTGTACAAGGATCTCTCCTCCATTAGCTTGGTATCACTGCAGTCATCAAGGAGATCAGCACATTACCCATCACATTACCAAAGAGGTAGATTTCTTTGTCTGACCAGGCATCAGAACAGCATGGTGGCCATTTGAAAAGATGGGTTGCAAATTTTGAGCCAAGCAGGTCTTTTTTATTTCTTTCCTTGCAATATTCTCCACGCAGAGTCAGAGAAAACCTGCAGGGCTTTTCTACAGGGCTCCTCTGCAACTATGCAAAGCTGCCAGAAGGTGGTCCTGGAGGAGGATTTTCAGCAGCCCTTGGAGGCATGGCAGTGACACAGGGACACTCAGCAAGACACAGAGTGCTGAACTCAAGGCACGCAGATTTAGCAGATGTGACAACTGAATATCCCACACACAATACAAAGATCTTGTATATTATTTGACTCACAGCTCACCTCGGATCTCTATGTTTAGGTGTAGGAATCGCATCCTCCAGGGCGCACCTCAGGTAGTTGACATGCTGGAGTTCAACATGCAGGACTCTGGAGGGGAAGAAGCGGCAACTGGAAAAGGCCTGAGGAGAGTGGGAGCATGGCTTCCCTGTGAACACTCCCAGGGCATGTAGTCTCTCCTGGCCCAACACCGAGAGCATCCCAACTGGCTGGCTTCAAGTCAACATAGCTCTGTAACTCTCATCTGCATACTACAGAATTATCACCTTCCATTACCCCATTTCACTGCAAATGTTAGAGAAGCATAGGGGTCACCTGAATATCTGGTGGCTTTACATAACCCACAGGCTGCTCTGCACACAGATCTGGTTCTCTAGGTCCATCTCATGCCAGTGATGCTCCCTACACTGGAGACCATATCAGGAGTGGGAATTGGCATACAGCCTTGCATACACCCTGCCCTAAGGAAAAAAGGTTTTCATCAGCTCCTCTCTGCTAGAGGAGCTGCACCCAGCCCATAATCATCTCTCCCAGTACCAGCTAGTAAGTGGGCAGAGAGCTGAGTGCCTTCTCCCTCCTATCAGGACACCCCACCTGCAGCTGTGCACCTAGGTAAAATGCCAACAAATTATGGAGGCGAGGCAGAAAATCATTCCTACAACTCCATTTGCAAGATAATTTATAGCATCTGCTTCTGAATTCAAACGAGAACAACGCTGAAGCCTTTCTAACCTGCTCTGCTCGGTCATCACCATCCTCTGGCTGTTAGGGGAGCTTCTGTGAAAGGGAAGCACATTAATGGACCTCAGGCCAGCTATTAGCAGACGCTTGTCTGGATTGCAATAGAGATCATAGCTTGTTTGGTTGCCTGCCTGCAGCCTCAGAAGAGGGGTCAAGGACTGAAATAGGGTGACAGAGATGGTGTTCCTGCTCTCACCCAGGGGTGCTAGAAGAATCAGCAGTCAGGTGTAAGAGGCAAAACAGGGCATCATAGTCTCTCCGGTCTCACAACAGCAATCACAGTAGAAGTGGTACTAATGTACCAAGGAAAAGTGGCCCAAATGTGGTTTGCCTGTGCCATATTCTCAAGCTGAGAAATCCTCTCTGCATACCTGTCAGACCACCCTGTTTTTTAAGTCATAAAATCTTTGTCAAAGCTTAGACGTGCCAGCTGGGGTTACTCTCCTCTTACCTATACCTGGCTGACTGAGGCAGAGACTAGCATCTCTCCTTCTCAGCTCGTGCTTCTGTCTCTTTCTCCTGTACACTCCTTCCTCAGCTGTATCACAGGTGCTAACTCCCTGTGAAACCTGTGAAGGGATCACCTACAGCTGTGAAACTTGTGTAGGGATCACCTACAGCTGGATCCCAGTTCCTACTGGCAAAAGATGCTAACCTTTTGGCAACAAGATGCTAACCCCCTTCAAAGCAGAAGAAAAACCCCCAGGGTATCTGCCTGGTCACACCTGGCGCACACTCAGAAAATAAACAAGTGGAAAATCAATCCAACCTGTCATGGTAAATGCACTTTCAGAGTCTGACATCTCTGAGTAGTCTGAATTGTCCTTTGGAGGTCCACACATCCATCTCTTGGCCACTGGAGCTACACATGTGTCCCCCTTTCCTCAGTAAATGATTTGATTAACTTCTCTGATGCACAAGGAGCACAAAAGACCTGCCACGTGCGCTGAGGCATGTTGCGGTAAGCCATGGCTCACATCATGATGTGGACTGTGCCTAAGCCACTTGGGCAGGGCTGCCCAGTGCAGGTTCTCCTGTGGTCAGTGCCTCCTGAC
>NW_010243181.1:23929-74623 GCF_000690775.1 Eurypyga helias | reverse complement strand
GCCTCCTCCTGCCACTGGCCTTCCCTCCAAGAGCCCATCTGCTCCTTTTCCTCTCTTCCTCTCATCTTATGCAAAGCAGCTCATTAGTCCCATTAGCAGCCAAGCACCATCTCTGATTGTTCATCAGTGATTCCTTTGTTGCCCTCTATCACTCCTGTTGAGCCTCATTAGTGCTGCTAGGAAGCAGGGGAGATGTTGGGATATTTATAGGAAGGGTCTGGTGTTCTTTACACTTTATTGATGTCTAATATTTCTTCTCTCCTCACCCCAGCCCTCCCTAGAGAGCCTTCTCTTAATATGGAGGTTATCCAGGGGGTACACTGAGACAGGAAAGGACTAGAATGATGGGCTTGAGTCAGGAAAATTAAAAAGTCAGGCTGGAGGTATGCAGAGGTTCAGTCCTTGGTCAGGAATGTACAGGTCTGTGTAGAGCTGGGTACATGCTGGAGGGGGGCTGTGTGTGCTCCTGTGCATACATACATCAGCTAGGATATCTGTAGTAGCCCACAAAGGAATTCAAAGAGATCATCATGTGCACACACCCATCTCGGGAAGGTACATACTCCAGCTACAAGCATGGCAGCTTCTGCATGTGGTACCTGTGTCAGGGGCTGGGTGTGAATGGCTCTCCATGCACGACACCCACCTCCCTGCCTGTAAACTGATGGAGAGCTGTACCACGCTCCCAACAGCCCCACAGGGAGAGACCGCGTTGGTTACTTACAAGAATATTCCTTCATGTGGCACTTAATTATGGAGGCAACTAGACAGAGACTAATCGTTCATGCTAATACAGGGGAGAGCAATCATTCCGATGGCAAGAGATACTCAGCTTCTCTGGGGGGAGAAGAGAGGGTGTGGGAAGAAGCAGGAGGCTGAAGAAAAAAACACAGGACAAGGAGAGGAGGAGGAAGGAGGAACAAAATCCTAAATCAGTTACCGAGTATGGACACATTTATGACTTCATAAATGGAATATGCTTAGTGTCAGCAATTTTTGCCTTACAGCATCATGAGGATACCTCTCCCTATTCAAAGTCATGGGCCCTGATCGCACCAGCAGTCAAACCAGGTGACATTTTAATACTACTTTTCATCTCAAGATTGCATCTTCCTTCCAAAGGGTCCCAAGGAGTTTTTATAACCTTTCCAGACACATAATTCATGTCTCATGGCACTGAAATGGAGGCTGTTCCTGAGAAGGATGAGCCAACTCTACCACTGTGCAGGAGTTTTGGACAGAAAAGAGTGACAGCTTCTATATCCCTCTGAAATCATGGGGTATGCATGTGCATGTGTGTGAGGAGGGGGATTTCACGGCAGCAGAATGCAATTGCAGAGGATGGAAGCTGTCCAGGAGCTGCAGCCAAGTCCTCAGCTAATATGTAGGTTAGCACTGGGGAGCTGTTAAGAAATGTACGTCACTGTAAGAAACACGTATTTATCAGTCTGAGTTACGCCCAGAGCTGTCCTGCACCATGGCTGGTGAAACACTGCCCTGTGCAGCCCCCAGTGAAGAGTCTTCCTTGCTCCCCACTGAGGATGGTGCTGCCTGACCACCATCCTGATGGTGCTGCCTGACCACCATGGGACTAGGCTGGCCTTCACTCTCTGGGAAGTGCTGCTCAGTTTTGTCCTGACAACCTCACAGAGAATCAGAATCCTCAACAAAATCTGAGCAAGAGCCATGTAAGACTTGAGCAGAGCTCTCTATCCCAGAAATTTGTCAGGAACTGACCCTTCCCTTCCTCAGCCAGTGGACTGCTGCAGCAGCAATCCAAAGCTGTCAGGGAATGCCTGCCCCCTACACAAGTAAAGACCTCTCTCTCTGTCTCCCTAAGCAGCAGGAGCAGAGCTTTCCCTGCCCTCTGCAGCTGCAGGACATCATGCATACAGTATTATGTTTGTATATCTCTGCTGCCTTCCTCACTGCTGCATCTCTCCACTTTCATATAACCTATTTGACTGCTCCGGTTATGAAGAATCATAGTGTCTAGGCACCAGGAGTAATACTTAGCATGATATTGCTATTTTCACATCCCAGAGCTGTGCAAACATTACTTAATGCTAACTCTAATTAGCTACGACTCACTGGAAAGTAGCTAAGCTTGATATTAGCCCCATTTTTTACCTGGTGACACTAAGACTCAGAAGGCCCAAGTAACTTGTCTCTGCTGTGGAGCTGAGTTCAGCAAAGCGACCAGGATGGAAATCAGCAAATATGTTTTCTAGGCAGTTTCACCATTCTGAGGTATATTCTGGCCTCCCAAAAAACATGCATTTGCCCTAGGCATACCTCAGGAGCTGAGGACAGGTTGCCTCAGTCCTACCATGCCACAGTCCCTCCCGAAGCACCCCTGCTGCGTTGAACCAGCTGACAACTCCTTCCCTGGCAAGTGGTGTCCTCACCCACTGCCATCTCCCCCAGAACATCCAACTGGCACACGCAAGGACATAAAGAGATTTCCCAAAGCCACAGTCATGCAATAGTAGGGCACAGGCTGCCCACCCCCCCTGAAAGATGTTGAATGAAATGGCAAAAGTCTGCACCGACTGTGCTAGAAGTCGTATTATGAGTGGAAAGTGATGCTCTGAAGTCCTCCTATTATCTGCTTAGCAATTGCTGGATAATATATGCAGTCTCTAAACAATGTAATTTTTTCTTTAGACAGAGCATGGTCCTTGTGCAGGGGCATTTCAGTTTTAGATATTGTAAGACTGCTATGTTATTCTGTCCCCAGAAACTGCCTGTGCTTTCTTTGCTTTCTCTCTTGATTGTTCTTCTCCACTAGAACTTCAGCATTTCCCACTCAGGAAAAGAGTCAGGGAAGTCCTTCCTTCCTTCTTGCTCCTTTGCCTCATAGCAGTCCTTTCAACAAAGTAATCAGAAGTACTGGCTGATGGACAGTCTGCCAGATTGGTTTAGGAGAGGTTCTCCACTAGACAACTTCTACTTGGGCAGTTAGTTTGCCTTAAAATTCCCTCAAGCCACTTCTGTCAGCAGTAGTCCTCACTCCTCTCTGGGTCATCATACTCTTCTATCTGCCCTGCTCTGGTATCTTCCTACCCAGGGGTGGCTGCATTTCCCTCAAGGATGCATCTGCTGGGGCTTCCTTCACTGCATCGCTTGGAAGAGAGCCTGAGCTTTGATCCGAGCTGTCCCCACATTTGCAGAATAAGGAGTCAGGGTCTCTCTCTTGCACACACCCTGTGAAACCTTCTCTGTTTAGTGTTCTGTTTACAGGGACAAAAAAGGTTGGGGAAATATCACAGCTAAAATGATTGGTGAAAATAGTTTTGTCCAATACCAGGAATGGATGGGTTAAAGGTAACGCTGACCGAAGTTGATGATTCCTGAGTGGAACAGGATGCCACTATACAGTCCTCTTCCCTTCTGTCATTTTGCCACCATATAAAATTGAGGTCTGCCCAGCTCTGGAAAACAGTGGGCAGCTCTGTTCCCTGCTCGCCAGGAGGGCAGAGTGGAGTCCGAGAAGCCATGGAGAAGAGCAACTAAAATGACCAGGGGGATGGAGCAGCCACCCTGGGAGGAGAGACCGAAACAGCTGGCGTCTTTGCTTTGGGAGAGGAGGATGTTAGGAAGTTTTGTATATTCACCAAGGCAGTGGATAAGGTGAAAACAGAACTGCTGCTCACCAAATGCCATGGTGCTGGTGGGGTACACAGGGAAGGTACTGCTGAGGGCAGCCAGGCTCCAACACTCTCCCAAAATACTGCCTCCGGCTGGCATCACAGGAAACCGAGAGCTGGGCTGTGGAGACCATTGCTCTGACTCGGTGGGTCATTACATTTTGTGTCACACCTGTATCATGCACAGCGGGTGTGCTTTCAAACAAGCACAGCCTGTACGGAGACAAATCACACAAATAAAACCTGCAGCTACGCAGTCCCAGCAAGTAGCATCCACCCCCCGCCTCTGACCCAGTCACAGCTCCGTGTACGCAGCAGGCAGGCAGCTGGACAGGCAGGATCCAGGCACCCTCTAAGCAGTGACTCCTTTATACAGCCACAAAACTGCTCCTGTGTTATCTATGGCTGTAGCCTTGCACAGCAGGACTGCGGCTGAGCAGAGGGAACGAAGAAGTCATTTTGCATTCAGCATGTACCAGGTTGCTGAGAGAAAATAGGGTGGGGGAAAAAGTGTGTAGAGATCTCAGACACTCGTGTTATCCAAGCACCTTGAGGCATTTAGAGAGGGGTATAAAATTGCAGTCACTTCCAGTCTTGCTGGGAAGATGAGCATTGGGTCCAGCCAGGAGCCATCTGCCAACAGGAATGAAGGCTTTGCTTCTCCTTATTGCACTAGACCAACCTTCATTTCCTCACTAGATGTAGTTAATAAGCAGTGCTCAGTCTGACAGCTGTCTTGAAGCTCACACATGAGTTAGAGCCAGAGTTTACAGAGAAATGAAGACAAGGAGGAACATATATAATCTGTAGAGTTTCTATCCACTCATTCACAGCCTGCCTTTTTAATATTCCTAACACACCTTTGCCTCAGGACCACAGCCATGCATCAGGGCTTGTTCATTCAACATAGTATGTATAGTCTTTGGTGACAGAAGACATCATATGTGTGAACAGGTGGTAGAGAAAGAAAGAAGCAGAGGAGGAGAGAAAATTATCCCTCCTTCAGTTACATTCTCTATCGAGAGGAAAGCAATGTCAAATTGAGGAGCTTTAAGAATTAATTTAACCACAGGTTTTGGAGCACACACCTACCTTCACAAGGCTGCGTGTGAATATTTCTCATTCCTCATGCAGAACATCATCTTTTAGGGTTTATCACGCTTTGACTCCTTTGCTAGGAGCCGGAGTGCTCTGCTGTTGCACAAATCTTAACTAATGCATGGAAGTTCAGTAAGAGATCTTGTTGCAGGAGATGATTTTATTCTAAAGCACTGATTTCATTCACACTCATTCTTTCATGCCCACATGTTCTCAGGCACGAAGTGGTGTGTGCCTGTGCACTCCAGCTGGGACTCCTTGCCAAGACAGGAGTTCCTCTTAGGCAGGCAACCACTGGCTGGGTTTGGATCTAAGGGTTCACAGCAGTTGTGATCTTGTGTCTCCCCGCCCTGTTCCACCTCTCAGAAGTATTAGGAAACATTGCTGATTTACTCATTCTCTTTAATCTCCTTACCTGGATGTCTTTAACAGCTCCAGGCTTGTCCTTCATCTTACCTTTTAACGCCTTCAGTTTGTCTTTTGCTTTATCCCCAGTCTGGACCTTTTGAGAATCTGCAAGTTTTGTTGTGATCTTGATAATCTTCTAGCTTAGATGTCATCAACAGCTGTCATTCCTGTCCTTCTGCCACGTCCTCTGGTGCCATTCATGCCTATCCATTCCACTCCCAATATCTCAGCTAGATCTCTATGCTATCTCTGGCTAAGACATAGTCCCAGCCCACACACCTTCCATCACTGTGCCTGGAAGTTCCTATCACAGAAGACAGACATTTTAAATGCATGGCATATTTAGCTGAAGAAAAACTATTTCACTCATTGGTGATTCTTGTGCCTGTAAGAAGCATGTTCTGACTGCACAATAACCCGGAACAGAGAGTTCATCAACAGGACTTGAGCCACCTGGAGACATGTGATTGTGGAGAAAATCAGTCCCTTGGCTGCCCACTGTCAAGTCTGGACTACAGACCAGGGTAATTAGGAAGTGAGGGGGGAGAGAATCACATTTGAGCAGTAAAAAGCTCCGAGAGGTTGCCTTTTTTTTTTTTTTAACAATGTCAGTTTGAAGATGGCTACCTGGTTGGAAAGCTGAGCTGAGCCCTGGCAGAAGAAGACAGCTCGCTAGTGAGGCTGGGAAAGGTTTCCGGTGAGTTCAGTTTTCCAGCACTTCATCGTTTGTCCCCTTTGCCATTCAGGTTCCCAGGCTCAACAGAGCCTGACTCCCCAGACTGGTGGCCCATCAGGCATCCAGTAGCTTCTCCTTACAGATAAATTCAGGATCCTGCTGTGAGAGACTGGATGAGGTGCAGATTTACTGAGGTACTTGGGTGCCTGGGAGTTCCTGAAGATCCTAGTATGACCCTTGTCAGGCACCTAAGTACTACTGTAAATCTTCTCCCAAAGACTGCGGGACTTACCCTGCGCACACACATGAAGCCGAGCGCAGAACTGAGATCACCACAGCTTCTTTCTAGCCCTGGACACCATCCAATAGCTGGAGCTGCCCTCCGAGGTCTCTCCTGGCATAGCCGTGTCAGCGCAGAGGTAAGACCACTCACTTTGGGAAGGATGCTTTTATTCCTCCACTCCTTAGGGTAGGTGCTTAAACAGTCAGTACGTCTGGGACAAATTTACCTGTGTTGGATTTGGGTCCTAAAGCCTTAAGTACAGTCTCACATCAATGTCTGCACCACCTCTCCCAGAGCTGCCGTGTGCTGCCGGCAGCCCCTCTCCCCAGACACAGAACTCACGGGACTCAACCCCCAGAAGTCCTAACAACTCAAAATACAGAAGCAGGTCCAAACTGAAACCAGTAGCAGTTGTGTGCAACAGATTTTTAAGGAATTATGCTACCAGATGGGGTTGTTGCGGTTTACCATTAGCAGAAGAGATTGCTTATATTGTAGGAGAGAAAAGCATGTTTGTGGCCATGCCTCAAAATGACATATAATGTTGTGGGGTTTGTGGTTTTATTCTTTTTCCTTCATCCCTTGACAGCTACAGTCAGAGTTAAGGTTACAGTGTGTGTAAGAGAGTGAGATGGGGTAAATCAGAACACTGACCCTGCTTTGAGCAAGGTCTAAATGACCTCCTCAGTTTCTTGCAACCTGGGTTTCCCCCCAAAATACAGTGACTGCTTTCATTTCTGGAAGGGCTGGGCTTTCAGTACTGGGCTTGGAATTTATCACGTGTGGGGAAGTGATTTCTTTCTTTCTTTCTTTGCAGTAGTAATTCCCAAGAAACCTTTAAAAGATCTTACTTAAAATATCTATTAACCTGGAAGACACGTAGTGGGATACACATGAATAAAGGAGCTTGGATTTACAAGGAAAAATAAATTAAAAACAGCAGCACCCAGGAACATAATGTGGTTTTGAAGAATTTAAGAGAGTTGAGAATGAGTTAACTCCCTTGTGATCAGTAGAATAACAGGAGGTGGCTGGAATGGCTCAAATAAAAGCAGTTATTTTGGAGGCAGTGAGCCTTCACCACTCCACCAGCCACTCTCTCTGTTCACCATCACCGAGAGCAAATCTCTGCATTTTCTCCAGCGAGGGAGGAGGGGTAACATTAGCAAACAGAAGACATGCATGAAAAGGCTGAGGTAATTACATTTAAGGCTAAGCTCTCCTGGGAAGTATGGCAATGCAGAACTGATCTTATTCTGACCAACCTAACCTCTGTCAGCGTATGAGGAGCTCTGGGCAGGTGTCCTGCTCCGTACAGGGATAAATCAAACCAGTCGAGGCGTTGAGACTGATGCCTGGTCATCATAGGGAGCCGCACAAGAGATGCTTAGTTTAGGGGCTACAGGATGCTTCCAACAAACTGTTACAAACTTAAGACCCATAGTATGTCACCACTGTAATGCGGCATTGGAAGAGGTTAGACAGAGCATAAATGCTGTCATTGTTGTGGAACTCTGCATTAAGAGGGAAATTGTTAAATAAAATGCCCAGATGATCCTAGCAAGCAGCATCCCTCCCTGCTCCCTGATAGGAGGGCTAAAAAGAGTTCGGACATCTAGCAGGAAAATTAGTAAGCTCAGCAAAATTGTTGAACATGTGAGCAGGACACATCAAAGGTATCTGAAGCTCTGACGCCACTCCGTAATCTGCATCCTGCTCTGAGCCATGACTGTCTGCACTGATGTGGAGAAAGGTGAAAAAGAAACAAAATTCAGAAGATAGGAGGGAGTAAAGACTTTCTAAGTCCTGATAATTGCAGAAACATTGAACTGTAAGCCTGACACAAGATCAGTATAATAGAAACAAAGAGATTGAGTTTCCTTCCAAGCTCATTTGATAAGCCAATGCAATGGATAGTTAAGTACTCATATTTCACTGTTATTTCCTCTTTTCAGAAATCCACCTATTCAGTTACATATACACTTATCAAGCTTCTAACATAATATACTGCTGGGTGGGGTTCAAAGACTTTTGTGGTGAAGGTAGTGTTAGAAATCAGAGATAAACTGAGCACTGGAGCTGCTCTGGATAACTTGCCAAAGACCCAGACAGCTAGACATGCTTTCAACCATTCAAAATTGCATATTGCATGTAGATGCCGCTGCTTTCAGTCATCCCTACCTTGGCTACAGAGCACATGTTGTCCAGTTGCAAGGAGATTCCACTGTGGTGACATCCACAGCTGTGGAGTCCACGCAAAGCTGTGGAGTCATCTGGAGTCATCCCAAAACCACGTTGCAAATGGTGTTTCCAGCCCTGCAGCAGTGACCAGTAGTATGGCAGCAGCACTACACAGGCTGGCTGGGTGTTATGCATTGTAGGACAGAGATATCTTGGACACTGGAAAGGGAACAAACTCTTCCTGCAACAACAGAGTCTGTGGGGTCCTCAATATCCACACAGAACAGAGCAGCTCTGCTTTTGCACTTACAAGAGGTTACAGTGAGCAACCTGAAATGAAAGCCAAGCGCGCATGAGATTCCAGGAATAATTATATTTTTCAAAAGTATATGCAGCCTGCTATGCTGACTGTGCTGTCACTCAGCCTGGAGTTGCAATTTAAATCTGTCAAATATGGGTGTCGAAATGGGGTAAGAATTGGGGCGGGGTAAGAATTGGGGCAGGGGAAGACAACCACACATTTTTCTCCACCTGGTTTCTCCCATCTTTGGACAGCACCCAGCACTGCAGGAGTCTAATCTGGGTCATTAGACTTTGCTCCCCAGGCCTTTGACCATTACCATTCTGGTAAAAATCCAAACCAATATAGCAAATAGCCAAGTGCTATTGCAAAGAAAAAATTAGATAAGCAGCATGTAACAACCTTGCCTGGAATTTTGCAAAGGAACAAGAATTAACCTCTGCAGCACTGGAAAAAGCACTGAGGTCTCTGTTCACATCTTTTCCAGACTGCAGTGGCCCAAGCATGGGTGATCCACTACACACCCACTGTAGCATGGCTACCCACTTTATCTTCCTTGAAAGCTCCACATCCATGCGTTTATGAGGGCAGATCTGCCTCAGTTATGTAAGCAAAAGAAGTCCCAAAGGTACAGCTCAGTGTCAGGGCCACAGGAAGTTTCAAAATATTTGGGGGTACAGATGTATACAGGGAGAAATGCTGAGAAAGAATTTGACAAAAATATTTGCGGAGTCTAAATGGTTGGTTTTGAGGGGTAGAGTGGGAAGGATGAGAAAGTACTCCTATTTGGTGATATATTGTCATCTCAAGGCAAGTGTAGCGTATCCCAAGGCTGGGATAGATCGTGGCTTATTGCAGCTCCCATGTATTTAATGACCAGCTATGAAGAAAATTTAATAGAAAAAAAGAAAAGAAAATTTAATAGCACAAGAGGATTCTTTACTGCCTGTGGATTTTCGGAGCTCCAGACAACCCTCAAAATGAAAAGAAAAAAACAAAACTCAAAAGAGATTGGACATGAAAGCTGAACAGGGACAGATTTTGACTCACATGTAGTGCCTTCAGATCTGAATTTGCACAGCAGCCTGTTGCACTCCTTGGTAGTACAGCTGGGCAAAGAGAGGAAACTGCATTCTGGAGAGGATTTCAATATTTGTAATTTTGTGTGTGTGTGTGGGTCCCCAGTTTGGAACAAACCCTCAATTTTCACAGGAGAGTATGTCTTCCTATCTTTGGGTAGGCCAACTGGTGGGCTGCCAATAGGCCAAGGAAACCTGTCCCCGTGCAAGTGAAAGGTGATTTGCTTCTCAGGTGGACTGAGGAGGAGACAGGGACATTTCCCAGAGTGGTCAGGAACCAGACAGACTGCAAGATGGCAGGCAGCCTCCAACAGGATGTCCATCAAGTTCAAAACTGCACTGTGATCTTCTGGATTGGAAGATCCTGAAAGCATAAAAACCAGTCTGTCTGAATTTTTCCAGCTATCCCCAAATGGGAGATTCTCACCAACTGTTATCAATATTCTGCCATGCAGGAATTCTTGTGTTGTGCAGCAAGGTGCTACTGAGTGGAGAAGCCTCACAACCCAGCCCATTGAAGGTCACTGAGGACCTGCTGAGGTGTGAAGATCCCAGTCCACCTCCAGGGAAAGCCAGATGTTCTCTCTGACACAGAAAGCTCTTTCAATCCCATTTGAAATGGCTCAAGCAACTGAACATCCCTGCTTGTCCATTTGCATGACCCATTTTCTAAGGGTGGCCATGGGATTCAGACAGCACTACATAAGCTACAGTAAAATTTAAAGGACTCCCTACCCTCAACCTCTCCATGGCCATGAACACTCTATAAAATCCCAGATAGATTAAATTAGATAGACAGCATGAGGAACAAGTTAATTGGTGGTGTCACCCAGAGTGGTAGATCTCATTGCTTAATTAACCAGTAAGTCACCACAAGCCACAGAGCTGTCCCTTGTAATATTTGTAATAGATGGGGAAAAATTGCCTTGAGGGGCTACCGTGGAGCGCATGCATGTACTAACACAGGCCCTCTCCCTCTGTTGTTGTATTTGCCTTCTGCTGTCCTGGGTAGGGACAAGATCAGGAGCTAAATGCTCCTGTTCCTGCATAGAGCTGAGCATTACCCAGGCAAGAAGGACTAGAGACAACACTGAGTGAGGCTGGAAGAACTGCTCCATCACAGCACGAGGAGCCTCTCCTGCCTGCCAGCAGCAGATCTCCCACCACGCCATCCAGCTGGAGCATCCACCGTACTTCAGTTAGGCCACTGAAATCTTTGCCTGTCCCTCCTAATAGCTTTCCCTATTTGGCAAGGCAGACAAGTCCCCCCTCCCACTTTTTCAGGGGCTTTTAACACCTAATTAATTAGTACTCAAGACAGAGTTTTATGTAAATTTTATTTAAATCCCAATCAGTGCTCTCATTTCCGTGCAGAGTTATTTTTACCGTAGTGTCAGCGCTCAGGTGGGCAAGGAACAAAACTACCCGGGGGAGCGGAGCATGACGTGCCGAGCCTGACAAAGAGACTGGGAGCACTGGGACCGCAGGAGGGGCTGCCAGGTGGCACAGAGACTTCCTCAGCATGCAAGCCAGTGCTGAGGGGAAGGGCTAGGAGCTGTTAGGGTCCAGGGCACTGATAAGCTCTGGCAAGAGTAGAAGCAAGCAAGTCTTGGGTGTGGAGCAGGCCATAAAGTGCTGTCACCTGAGGACTAAGCACTCCTCCAGTGGGGAATGGCCTAACACATAGGGATGTTGATGCTAGAGCCAACAAAGGAGTGATGACAGGAAACCTTAACACCAGTCTGGATCCAGGGGCAGTGTTTTTATCTTATCCACAAAAGCAGGGAGTGTCATAGCAGGAACCTCCTCAGTGGAGTCTTCCTAGTCAAGATCAGCTTCCTACTCACTGAAGCTGTCTTGACAGGCAGCCTGAGGTGCCCTTTCACCTCTTCCCACTCAGATCCCAGGCCTGTGACCTTCATACTTTCCCCTTTTCTGTCTATTGAAACGCTGTCAGGCATGGGAAGGACTGTAGAAATTTCTGTCAGCAGCACCCACACTCCACGAGAGAGAAAGAGAGAGAGAGAACACACACCTTTCCTGGAACTGGATGTTCAGTGAGGTCAGCTAGATCCTTCGGCACCTCATTACAGTAAGCTCTGCATCATGGTAACCCACGGGGTCCCTTGGCAGCAGCCCACTGGACATGAGCCAACGCTGTCTCCCTGGGCAGCCAGGTATGAGATGGAGCCTGCAGGGGTCAGTCCCTCTGTTACCAGGCTTGGTGGAGAGCCAAAGCCAGGGATGGCAATGTTGCCATCTGTCTCAAGTTTATGGAGAAAGCAAAGATTCTTCAGCATCACCCCCTGGCATCATTGGACAGAGACAAGGTTTTTGGGACCACGAAGAGGAACCAGCCACTAACCTGTGACACAACTACCCAGAACAGGCAGGAGGACCTAGCAAGGAAGTCCCAGCTTGCTGCAGATTGGGAAAATGAGCTCAGCCAGGTTATCCAGAAGTAGCAGATGAGTTAAAGCCATAGGACAACTTCTTCCTGACTGCTGTTTCACAATTTCCCTGGTAGTGCTTCCTCTTCATGCTTCTTACATTCCACTTTTTCCTGAGGCAGCCATGGTTCACTGAGGTCAGAAAACAATAAAAACCTGGTCTACAGTGCAGTCTAGTGGAGAGCATATTTTCAGCCACCATATCTGACTCTCTACAGGGAAGTCAGCTTTGGGATGGCTTTTTAACTCCTCCTGTTCAGATTTTCTAGCAGCAGCCAGGAGGCTGAGTCAATGCAAGTGGCTGTGCCTCATGCTGGATGGATTCATGCTGTTGATCCTCTCTGCCAGTCCTTCAGCAGCTCTTACTGTGCTACTCAACTATTCAGAAATCTATTGATTTGTTAAAAACACCTCCATCTTTGGTGTCTACCTCATGCATCCTTCTCCCACCTTCAGCCTGGATAATTAATATTTCTCAGGGCAGGAGGGAGGAAAGGGTTCCCCCTGGAGACACAGTTAGCATCTGCTACGTGGAGAAACAACAAAGATTCTGCCACTGATAGCAAGAGTATCAAAGGCAGTATATACTCTTACTGGGAGAAACAAAAAGCATACCCACTAACAATTTCAAAACAGCCATGGCTGGGGCAAGTCACTCATTGCCACCATCACTGGAGTCATTACAGAGAAGAGGGTGCAATTACAAAGTAAGAATTTCATACCAATGCCATTAACCATAAATGTCTGAGACTTGGCAAATCCAAAGTAAATCTTTCCTAGGCCTCCTTACGTTCGTGGTCCAGGCATAGAGAGACTCCATGCAACAGCTTTGGAGACTCTGGAAGAATTCCAAGGTGGTATTATTCAACAGCTAATACTGCTTCATAACCAATTAGATTTATTAACTTTCCATGCCACCCAGAGTCTTTTGTGTGACGGCAGACAGATGTTCCCCAGGTGTTTGCAGAATGGCTTAGCTAATATTTTTGATAACGTGAACCTGCACAGCAGATGCATTAACAGATTTTGACATGATGCCATTAGTTTTGCAGCTGATGGCAGGGAGGGACGAGGGGGAAGAGAGAGAAGCACAAATAAATAAATGTTAAAAGAGAGAGAAAAAGAAAAAGAGAGACTAATTTATAGGCTTCCTTCTCCTCCCAGAACACACAGTCCAGGCGCTGGCAGACGGCACTCCCCATCTGCGCCATTCCTAGGGCAAGGGGGCAGATTCCACAACCGGCTCCATCCTATCAAAATCCCCTCCTTCCCCCTCCATCTTTACCCCTTCCTTTGAAGTGCGATCGCATAGACTTCCATCTGGCTAGGAAGCCTGTGCTTCACGAACGCACGCACACTTCAAGACCACAGTGAGGAGGGCGTTTAAGGTACAGAGACAGGGAAAGTGCATCGCAAAAGGCAGATAGTGGGTAATACAGAAACAGTCCCTTTTCTGTTCCTTCCGATGAGTCAACACGATGAGTCTGTTGTGTAAAACATATGCTGCTTGTACATCTGCATAAAATGAGGCAGCGAGATCTAGGAGCATTCATTAAGGGGCTGAATTCAAACCTTATTTTTAATCTCAAGCTTACTCCCTACCCATAATTAGGCCTCCAGTCAGTCATTGAAGCTCTGTCTGTGTGCCTTTCCTCACCCTTAAGAGAGGATTAAACCTTCTACCCAAGGAGTTGTAAAGAACTGATCCTACATCCATAAAGTCTCACGTTTTACATCTATGTAGAGATAAACAAACAGTTTACATCTGAGCAAGAGCTGAAGCAGACACAATGAGCCTTCCAAAACGAGACAGAGAAAACCCAGGTCAAAAGATCCTTTCACCTTTGTCACTGGGAGTTAACACCACAGGCAGAGGCAAAACAGGGGAGACGAGAGAGAAAAGCCACCACCTTTGCCAACAGCCCTGTTTCCATGCTGAAGATGAGTTTAGGAAGCTGGTGACAGCTGCCTTTTCCCAAAGAAGCTCAACAAATGCAGCAGCATGGCTTCAATTTGCAGCCTTTTTATAACCCCTGGTAACACGTTTTACAAATGAAACTCATGAGATCTATGGACTCATTACTGGCTCTTGAACACAATCCCCTTCGGATAAAGTATGACCACTTCTGCACGGATGTTGTGTAGGAAACCGTAGCATCTCTGCCTATGTGTCATTTGGCCAGATGTTCATCACACCAGTTAATGTTTCCCTAAACCCATACACCAACAGATTTCAAATCCATCCTTCTAGAATAACGAGCATTTTGACAGAAAACAGCAGATATTCACTGAAGGGGCCAGAGAGATTGTCACCATGCCGTAGCTCAGCAAGTACGGCTGCTTTACACTCCCTAGACACGCATATTCTCCTCTCCTTCAAGTCAGCAGAGCAGAAATCGTTCCCTCCAAAACATCCTCTTCCTCCACCTGAATACCGCACTGTAACCAAAACCAATATCAGGGATATTGGTTAAGCCTTTGCAAAGGCTTTCTCTGTGTCTTTCACGGGAATGTCACCCGCACCATTTCCCCTCTGCCTGGAAAGCTGAGTTCCCTCATTTATCAAGGGATCATTACTCCCAGCTTGCACAGCTTTGCCTAGGCTTTCTGGAAAACAAGACGGCAGTTTAAGGTACATCTGATTTATGCATTATCAAAGAGGAAGTCACTTAGTCAGGAAAATTATGTAAGCCTGCATGTGTCTAAATGCTCCATCTCCATTATACAGGAGTGGCAGGCAGTAGTGTCCTTCCCAGTGAGATTTCCAGCTGCTCTGGGATTAGCACACAGTTTGCCTGCGTAAGACATTATCAGCGCAGTGAGGCGAAAGCAAAGACCTCATGGCTCCAGCCCCCTCTGCCACGCATCAGACAACTTGGTTTTTCTGTTTTAACTTATTCCAGCAGTAATCCTAAAATCAGGGCAACAATTACTTAAGGCAGAGTTCTTTCAGATGCAGGGGAAACTTGAATAGCAAAAGCCTGCATTCCTATAGGCCATGAATTGCAAACCTTTCCTTCTCTAGCATTAATTGTATGAAATCACCAATATTAGATGGAAGAGATAATTTAGGGGAACAGAATATTATTCAGAAAGGCATAACTGATTGCTGATTTATTAGCATCTAGCTCCACTGTTTCAGTCAAGCTCTCACTTATCAGGGGGACGGGGAGCAGAAGGGCCATGACCTTGTTCTCTACCCTCGTTGAGCCAGCTTTGAGGCTTAATGTTCACAGCGAGAATTATGCTCCCCAAAAAATGTGTACAGGGAATATTGAGAGTCTGTGAGTTTTACTTTGTTCACAGAAGAGGGCTGCTCTGAGGAAGGGGAGGCTTTGTACAAGCCTTTGGAGACACGATGCATCACAGCCACTGTGAATTAGAGTTCTTGGCTGTAGCCCTCTCCTAATATATTGCACTGGTTGGTTTGTCTGGCACAGCACAGACACTCTGTTGCCTCTTGGCTCCATATACCCTGTTATTTCCCTTTTATGCTGCCCCTGGCAGAAACATCACTACAGAGAGGGAGAACAAATTATTTGTTCCTGTATTGGAGAGGATCTGGAGGGAAAAGTGGTGGCAAACAATTGCTTCTTCCCAGATGACAAGTCAAAATTCTCTTCCCCAGCCTGGACTACAAACCCTGTTCTCATCCCCAAGATGGCATGGGATGTTCCCTCCTACTGCATGCTGCCCTCCAGGATGGGCCACGCTAACATAACTGAGGCACCCTTACAGGACCGGCAGATTGGCCACAGGACAACCAAGCCCTCCTAGAGTGGTGGCTTAAGAATAACCCAACTCAGGCACTGCAGGTGAGGTAGCTTGGTGATGGTCCCAGGAAGCACCCCAATGAAGTCAAGTACCAGTGCAACAGATTGTCGAAACTCTAGTACAAAAGATTTGGAGATCAGTGGAGTGCCAGTGGCCACCTGTTTTCCACAATACATCAGTAAGGTAAATAGCCACCATTCTGTAAGGGAAGTATGGGTCTATCCAACCATTAGAGCACAAACAGCAGAGCACCAAGATGTGCGTTCTGCATACAGGGCTGAGTAAACAACACGATTCTTTCCATGGCACAGCTAGATTTAGGTCTTAGCTCATCTTGCTTAGGTGACGGGATGGGTCTGGTGTCAGACAAGACCAGAGCCACTGGCATTCACCCTGCTTGCAGTTTACCTGAAACATGGCTCTCGGTTCACATGGAACATGGGGTGCGAGTTGCAGAAGGCCTCCTAGGTGGCTCTGTAAGAGTCTGCATCAATGCTGCTTCTATACAGAATATGTGTCAGAGAGGGTAGCAAGCCAGAGGTACAGAAGCATTCATCTTCTGGCAGTGTTCCATGGTGCTTGGAGGGAGACAGAAGAGTCTCTGCTGTCTTACTCCTCCCCCACGTGGAATGCCTTACAATAAACACCGTCAGCAATTCACCCACACAGAAAGCTGTAACTGTGTTCAAACGACCATTCATCTTACCATCCTACTCCTCAGGAGAAAAAATACATGTAACCCTCTAACCCTTTCCTTATGACAGACACATCTGCACTGCAATGTACCGTTACAACTGCCACCCATGCAGAAACATCCTTAGTAACTTTAAACTAGGCTGTGTGGGCAACAGTCTAACCCCAACAGCAAAGCCCCCTCCATCAGCAGCTGAGGGCCACCAGCTCGCCACAGCTGGGTTCTGTGCCAAGTATGATAGGAGCAGACAGAAAATGATGTTACTTACCGGATGAGTGTTGCAGATTGCTATGACATCCAAACTGGGGTGCTCGCCCTAGCCACGCTGCACACCCTTTGTGTAGAGGTGTTGCATTTCATTACATGCCTAGCTGGGCTTGCTACTTTCTGTTACAACACAATTGGCATTAACACGTTGTGATGTGTTAATGTTTCTTTAGCATCCTGCTGGTGATTAGGCCCTGCTGCTTGCTGTACTAGTTCACAAGGATGTTTTGAGGACTTGATCAGGAAAACCTGATTTAGTCATGCCAGGCTATTGTAGATAGACCTCATTCAGACATATCTAATTCAGCATTAGCCACAACAGCAGCTGCCCTGGGTCAGGAAATAGGTGACCAGAAGTTTAAGTGACTCAACTATAGCTACAATCAGGAGTTGCACAAATAGACATAATCCTGTCAACCAGCTGGACTCAAGTAGCCTTTGGACTTAATAGCCTACAATTTAGGGCTTGGCCTCACTATTAGTTGGCTCTAAGAACCTACTAATTACAGAGGTTTGTTTTATCAGTTAGTCCTTCTTTGATAGGCTTTTATCATAGCTAAAATATCTTTTTACCAAGAAGTTCCTTACCCATGCCAGGAAGGTACAGACCTTCCAAGTTCACAGCTGGTAGCATCAGGAGTTAACTGGGAAAACAAGAAATGTGTGACAGGAAGATTCCAGAAACCTTAAAATAGCCAATATTTATAATTATGAAAATTATAGGTTCCACAGTGATTACACATGACTTTGAAAAGTGATCAGGAGTCACTCAGAGAAAACAAAATCTACCCATTAGGACGCAGTCAAACCATGCTTATTTTAGAGCTTTTTCAGCCAAGGAATGTTCATCTGGGAAGCTGTAACATACACAGCGTTAAGCGTGACCTCATCAAAACTATACTGCTCTTTCAGGATCCAGTACACTGGGAGGCTTACTGCATTTTTCAAATTAACATATACCAAATCAGCAGGTGAAGAATCAGAAATGCACTCCCCCACCCCTGGCATCCAGCAGCCTCTGGCTATCTGCTATGGTTTTCATCTTTGATTTGGCAAGGGGAAGGAGTCACATGTCTGTTCTCAGCTCTTAAAGGTCCAGGTTTTCAAAGGGATCCAGCAGGTTTTTGTCATAAATATTACCCAGAGCCTCTTCAGTTGTCCTAAGTACAAAACTGACAAACCTCAGATTGCAAAGCTCAAAAAAATCCTGGGCCTGAAGACTACCATCTTCTTTTTTTTTTTTTTTTGAGCTATTTGGGCTACAGCAGGAACTTATTAGTTGATCTTTTAATAGGTGACATTTCTGGGAGCATTTGCTCCAATTTGAAAGGTAATTTGTATCAGCTGTTTTGGTTCCTGTTCCGTGACTCTTTTCCCCTCCCCTGCAGCGGGCACCTGAGCCGGCAGCTTTTATACTTGCTCTGAGGAAGTGGGAGAGTGAAAAGGGTCATCTTTTATGCAGGATAAGAAAAATGTTTAACGCAACAGGATCCTGAAAATGTCGTTACTCAGGCCTTTACCTTTCCTGACGTAAAGAGACAGACCTTAACACACCTTCTATAGAAAGGGCTACCGGAGTACATCTCCCTTTTTATTCTGGGGCTGAGAAAACACTTTAAACTTGCAACAGTTTAATTGTCAGTTCCCTAAAGCGATACTCACTGGAGTGACCTACAGCATTCTTCACACCTTTTACCTAATGTCTTGCTTTTAACAGTCTGGATAGTTTAAGTCCTGCTGCTCCCCATGCTCGCAGTAAACACACAACCTGCAACTCCAGGCATTCAGCAACTCAGGGAGGAGGTCTTGCAGGTTTGGTCATGCCAAGCGAGCATGATTTCCAGAACATTAAAGGAGTACGTATAGATTCAGAATACAATTAAAGGAGTTGCTCCTTACATCCCCCCCACCTTGTGCTGAGTCACCACCCATCCAACAATGCCTTCCCTTCAGGGTCTGGCTGGAACCCACACAGCCTCAATGGACAGAGGGACCCACCTCACCTTCAGCTGAGCATCTGCTGGTATATCAGGCCTGAAGAGACTTTTAAGAGCAAGAATCATACTGGAGCCTACGGATAAATTGTACCCATGGGCATCACGGCAAGATTTATATATGAGAGAGTTGCAGAACACTTAAATCAGGGGGCATAATGTTCTCAAAGGACAGGAGAGTCAGTTTGGTGCGACTCCTTCCTGAGAAAGTCTCACAGGTCTGATCACAATCCTCTCTGCTCAGGAAAGCAGCATTTAAAGCAGTTGAGAGCTTCCTGTAGATGTCAGAGTGACCTTACTGCAGTGAGGCAGCACTTGGATGAGGGACAGGCTCCTTGTGCAGTTTGGTCCATGCTCATCTGCTTGCCCCCACCTCAGCTGTGAGGGAAACAGCCATGCTTTGCTGGGCTCTGTTCAGAAGGAAAATGGCAGTGGCAGCCCATGGCAGCAGGGATCCAGACAAGACAGGAAATAGGCTCCTGTTTGCTCTGTCAAGCAGACAGCCTTCCCCAGGACTGTTTTAATCCCAAATATTTATTTAAATCTATTTAAGGTCAGCCTAGAAGTCAGTACTTGGGAGAGGCTGTGCCAGTGAAATGCTCTCTTTTGAGGTAAGGCTGTGGATTTTCACTCAGATTTGTAGTAAAGGCACAGCAGGTTTTTGGTGTTCAAGAATTGTCCAGGTTTCCTGCAGAAAGGATCTGCTGGATCGCTGCAGTTGGCAGAGATGAGCCATACATGAGCCGCACATCCCTGGAATATTTGCACTTAAGAGGACACTGAAACTCCTTTCAGCTTAACAGTTCCCCTCTTTGGATCTTCAAACTGGGTAAGCTCAGCTTTTATTACCAGCACAGCCAGGGCACGGCCTGTCCACCTGCTAACTACCCACACACTCCCCTAGTTTCTCATGTGCAAGTTTTGTCACTCACATGTTGCAGTGCCAGCCTCAGCCAGACAAATCTGTGTGCCCAGCAGTGGATTGAAACCACGTGTACCCCCAAAGGCTGCACTTGGACACACTTTTCTGGGTACAGCCCAGGGAGACTAAAAAATCACCACACTCCAGACCTGCCGGCAGAGCGTGACTCTTTTATGCAGAGCAGCATGATGCAGAGCAGCACCATTGGCACTCCCTAGTTCAGCTTTGCTAAAATGAACAAGCATAGGCAAATAATTCCTGTAACCTAAGATTTTTTTTCCCCAGCCCAGGAGCAGGATAGTCAGTGAGCATGCACACAGTTACAGCAGCAGATAAGGGGGCTTGGGAAGAGCAACAGGTAGCCACTGCGTGCCCAGTGGCAGCCTTCCTCTCTTCCCTGCTGCCCAAGACCAGAGCAGCTTCCCAGTGCCCAGAGCAGCTCGAGACTGTGATTACCCCATCTTAGAACACAGGGGCTCTGGGACACTACAGCAATGAACAAACTGCAGAGTGAGGTGGTTTCAGAAGGATATTAGCTGAAGGGTCACCTACTTCTTCCCTTTATACTTGCCACCTCTCTGAAGTAATTAAGAACCACACACCTTCCCCCCCCACCCCCATCATTTCTACAAAGAAGCTCCCAAGAAGAACCACACAAAGGGAGAAACAATGAGGATTGTCTCACCTGTGAATCAGTTTTATCTTTCATGGCTTGAAAAGGGCTGGAAGGGCTTTAGATGATCACGTGGTTTAAATGCCTTTCACCACGAGGACAAATATCTTCTGTAGTTGTTGCTATGATGATAAAGAATCCCAGAAGGGGTTTTTGTATACTCTGTGGGTTGTACAGTTGGTATTGAAAAGTTAACAGCATTAAGTGTGAGGGATTATTTGAGTATGAAATATTCTTAGTCATAGTCAGAAGAAGAGCTGAGCAAACATTTGCCATGAAAAAATATAAGATTCTTTTTCCCCTCATCTCTATGAAATTTGCCTGTTTGGCAGCCAGGAACAGTTTTATCAGAGTTTAGACATGAAGTGAGAGGTTGTGTGTGTGGAGGAAGGAAACTGGAGGAAGAGCTGCATGCTAGAGCCAGAAAGCAGCAGCTCCTATGCTCTGCTGCGAGCTGTCACCTTGGTCTGCTTCAGTGATGCACCACCCAGCTGGAGCCCTGAATTCAGGTCCGTCCCAGGCACCTGGGTCCTACTCCTTGGTCTGCCACAGACCTCCTGTGAGACCATACATGAGACAAGCACATCTGCTAATCGTGCTGAGCATGTGTTCAAGAGATTGTCCAAGGAAAGTGTTGCCGAGGGAGGCTGCGGCATATGGACTCAGTTAGAAAATCTTGCTCCTCAATTGTGCCAGTTGTGGATCTACCAGGGCTAGAGGAGCTTTGCCCACCCAGGCCTGGCTGCAGGGCGTGCATGTGCACTCAGGAATGTTTGCAGGTTGTGTTGCTGCTCTGCAGAGGTCAGAACTCGGTCTGCCAGCATCTGTTGCTGTCAGCTGGGAATTGCTAAAGCAAAGCTATAGCCTAGAGGACTCTATGTACAACACCCCATAGTTAAGGTTTGCCAAACCAGTTGCCTATAGCAGATTACAAGCTATGCAGGCAACATGCCGAAGATGATACTGTCAAAACTGTGTCTTGCGTGGACATAAACATTTTAATACGCATAAACAGACCTATGGAAGAAACTGTAGATGGGAACATTTTTGCTAGATGATGTTCTGCAGATTACCATGTGTACGTTATGGCTGCACCAACAACTGGACAGTTAGCTAATGACAGATATTGCTGCATGTTTTATTAGGTCATTTATCAATCAAATTAAATGTAGAAGATGTACTTCGTGAGTGTATTTTCCTGAGAAAAATCCATATTTTCTTAAAAGGTTTGTTTTCACTTCTCTCTGTTGTTTCAATAACAGCTACGATCCAGACTAGCTAATTTTGTCCTGTCAGTGGCTGTTCAGCTCTCCCACCTCCAGCTAATTTGTTTTTTTCACAGTTCACTATGTATAGGGTCTCTTTGTTCTTGTTTAAGGTGATCTCCTCATTCTTATGCAAATAGAACAGCTTGAGGCAGAATGGTATCTTTCTTCAATTAATTTAGAAATTACATTTGTCACCACAAATCAATATTTTCCTACTTGTGGCCAGCTTCAAGACATATGGACTAAAGGCCTTTCATCTGTTCAGCATCTCTGGTGATGCAGAGCCAGTATGGTGCTCTGAGCCACTTAGCCCTGTGCCTGGGAGAGAGTTGGTATCCAAAACACCATTATCTAATATCACCATAGTGCAGCCTCACATAACACTCCTGTATCTTCACCACAGTCCACTGTGGGCCAAAACACATGTATCTGCTAGCTCACTGCAGCCAGCAGCCTCAAGGAGAGGCTATTGGCTGCAGACAGTGTAAGAGCTGGAATGTCATCAAGTAGCTTAAACCTGGGGTGCTTCTCCCAGAAATGCACAAAGGGAGTAATTAAGAGGCCTGGTTCAGACAAGTATTTTCTTCTGGGCTGGCAGAATCTGGTCTTAACGATAAAAGGAGATCTGCTGAGCTGGACAAATCTGTTCTTACTGAGCATGGTTTTTCTCTGTCATACTGTAATTAGAAGAGAGGTTCCTCTCTGGACCTGGCACAGTAGAGGAAAATCACTCATTTTCCCTGCTCGTATAGAGAGAGTCCAACTGTGGCCATCTTGAGCAAGAAATAGTGTCTCCTCCTAGTTCTGCTTCACTAAATAATGTTTAATGTTCTGATCTGGCTAGTTAATTCAGTGAGGATAAAAAAACCCAAAACCAGAAAATAAAACAAAACCTAGACTCCTAAAGCCACAAAAGAGAAAATACAATGAAAGTCTGAATACATTGAAAAATTAAGATTCCAATCTAAACCCAAGACCAAATAAATCTGTACTTAGATGGGAAACAATTCCAGTAGGAAGTCATGAAGATGAACTACAGACTGAGTCCTCCCCTCCCACATACCACATGACCAGGCAACAGCGACCTTCACTCCCCATGAGCCACTTAAACCCTTTCCCATTCTTTGGCACCTTGCGAAGGGACTGGGTGTGTTAGTGAGGGGTCCTGCATGGAGCAGCAGAGCCTCTTAGGAGCTGGGCTCTGACAGCAACAGGTGAATTCATACTCTACAGGCAGAAGGGGGCTGTTAGGAATACACCTCAACTTCTGGGCACTACGTGAGGTCCCTGACAGCCCTATCTTTGTTGTTGGGGTTGTGGCCCTAACATGTCCTTTTTTGCTTCCTTAAATATCAGGACATGCAAACAGCAGTGATTGCAGGAGTGCATCCTGGGCTGGGCACTTCCACCTCATCCAGCCTGAGACAGTGTGTCTCTTCATTGGAGACAGGCCCAGAGTAAGCCAGGATTACTAAAGATTTTAGTGTGCTCTTTCACCCCAGGGATGTTACTGCTAGGAGCCAAGCATTTTCTATTTCAAGATCTTGAAGCTTTTTTTTTTTTTTGAGCACATCTTATTAAGTTTCCATCACCCACCCCTCCATGTGAAGATGAAAAGCATTATTGTCCCCATTTCAGAGCTGGGGAAACTCAGGCATGAAGGGCTAAGCTTAAAGCAGCCTTTCTAACTGGATACAGGGAGGCTTTGGCAGAGTCGCAGAAAGAAACTGGCTCTCCCAGGTTACAGGGCTTATGATTTTAGCCTAAGACCATTTTTTTCTCTCCTGAACAGAGTCCTGACAGTCCTGTGAGGAATATTATGTAAATACAGGTTGTAGCTGTTGATATAAATCACTATAAATCAGTAGCTGACATGAAATGCATAAAGCTGCTCCTTCTTTCCTAATGGATGGGCATTTCATACTCCTGACAGTGCTGAGAATCACATCTTCCTGCAAGCCTGCTTTCATCCCTTGCTCTGAGCGTAACCAGGGGCAGTGCCGCCCTGTTCCTACATCCAGCTGTGCTGCCTGTGCTCAGCCCTGCTGCAGGGAAATATCCTTTTACAAGCTGCTCCTTCCTGCTCACTCATCTCGGTTGCACTGCAGACAAAAGGACTTTTCTGCATTGCATCCACCCGTGCACTCATCCATACGCTGATCGCAACCCCACCGCGGGATGAAATCCTTTGCTCCTGCCCCTCCACCTTTTCTTCTGCTCTCCTCACCATCACCCTTGCATCAGTCCAATATCCTGCAGCATAGGCTCCATCCCTGCCAAGCCAGGCTCACTGCAGGATGGTGGCTCCTTGGGTCCTGTCTGCGTGGGCAGGGAGAGAAGCAAACTAGGGTAGCCACATTGGCAGCCAAAGCACAGATGGTCCAGAGGCTGGTGTTGCTGTCTTTCCAGGAATGTCCTGGAGCCAGAACCAGCTGACCACAATAGGAAAATATCCCTTAACTTGAAGACACTCTGGACCAGGGCCCACCATCAGATAGATATGTTAGCGACCAGCAACTTTAATGACAAAAGCCAAACCAGTTACAAACAGTCAACATCTGACCTCCTAATATTACGTATACCAGGGTGGCAGAGTGGGTGACAGCAACAGGTAAGGCTATAGGGGTTTTGCTGACCATTCATCCATGTGAGCAGCTCCCCTGTGCTCATGGGTGAAGGATACACCCTTCAGCAGGCGCTGCCTGAAATGTTTTGTTGCTGGACTTTCCATTTCCCAAGGAACATGTTTATGCCACCAACGCAAGCTGCTTTCCAAAACATTTCTGGTGCCAACTGCACCCCTTAACCTTTAACTTTTTTCCAATCCCAAAGCATTTCCTCCAGGACCTCTGGGCAGTATCAAGATGGGATGGTGCGATGTACTGACATTAAAAAGCCAAGGAGACATCCTAGGCATGGAGTCCCGTGTCTTTTCTTGTTCAGTAACAGGGGTGCCACAGAACAGCATGGTTTTCTCAAAAAGTCAGGTTAAACTGCACGGATCACAAATGGCACTGGCCTTTGAGGGGCACGGGATTAGGCATCAGTATCACAGTTTGTAAAGGGTCTGCCCCCAAGCTGTTGTCCGCCAAGGGGCTATCCACCTCCAACTCTAGTCTTCTGTGTCTTCACCATCTTCCTCTGGCCCTGACAAGCTTTGAGCCAGGGAGCATCCAGTGTTTCCCGCTGTGGCACCCTGGGTCTGCCCAGAGCTTGCAGGTGCTGCCGCACTCCTTAACCCCACAGTGCTCTGGCATGGGCTAGCGCTTGTTGGGGGAGCCATGGCAGAGGCTGGGCATCCTCATGGAGCAATGCACCATCACTCATGCTCAGAAAAGCATGCAAGGCCATCACTCATGCTCAGAAAAGTGTCTCCAACCAGGTGCATTGATATTTCAGCCCAGACACCCTGGCAGCACTGACTGAAAGGATGAGTAGCTGATGTGAAACCTTCCTGAACTTGTGCCAAATTCAGAGCCTGCTCCTCCACAAGGGGCAAGGGATGGCAGAGAAGAGGAGGGACATCAAATCGAGCCTGGGAGAAAATACAGCTCAGGTCCCAGACAGCTGGGTTGCCATGGCTGAATAAGCGAAATCTGGACTATGGAGTGTGGTGAGAATACATGCGTCAGTACACAGTGGAACAGGAAAGCTGTCCAAGTAGATCTCTGCTTCTTTTTTCAGGATGGACTACATGGCTTTGCTCCATTGACCTGCAGGACAGAAATCTTTGATTTTTGGAGTTGATTATCTGGCTAACGGATGACAGGGAAGAGAGAAGCAGAAGCTCTCAGCCCCCGGTAACCTATCTAGGGAGTGAATGAAAGCGACAAAAACCTGCCAGCAAGCTGCCTACACATGAAGAAATTCTGTTTCCACTCCCCCAGGGGAGACTTCTCCTGAAAATCCCTTTTCTGGGGAAAAAAAGTAAATTAAAAAAATCACTTCATGTGTGTGGCTGTATGTGACTTGACCCAGAACCATACAAACTGCGGCATTATGACAGTCATCACATTCTTGTCGAAGGAATGGGGCAGCCTTGCAGCTCAGGGCTGTGGCAGAGTGGTACCTGGGGTGACCTGAGTGCAGGGCAGTACCAACCGCCCAGCACTGTGGGCACTAGGAGAGATGACACCCTTAATCGCTAACTGCAGAAGCGGGGACCACTGAGGCTGAGGTGCAAAGGAGCTGCAGGAGGAGGCCAACAGTGGAATCTTCCCATCCCACTCATGTTCTCTCCCTGCCTCCTATCCCAGAGAAGGGGAAAGGAGCCCAAGGGGAAGTGGAAAATGCAAGGGGAGGAGGCATGTATTTCTCCTTCAGACACGCTCCCCCTTGCAGTACTCGGTGCAATTTACATATGAATGCTATGGTGTTCTTCAGGAACAAGAATTAAGGGAACAAAAGGGTGCAGGAAATGTGGGGAAGGGAAAGGGAAAAAAGACAAGACAGAAACTGGAGGTGGTGACAGGCACCCAGAGGCAAGGTTACTGCTTATTCAGCGTTATCCTTGCTGTCTGTTATGCACTCACCTCCCCATGCTTTGTCCTCATCCAGCCTGCCCCTCTGATCCATTCTGCCCTGATTCCTGATATGCTTGTGCCGCATCCAGGGCTGAGCTTTTCCAACCAACCCAAAGAGAACTTCTCTTAGCGCTGCAGCCCTCTCTCCCATGTGTTATGTGCAGGGATTTTGCACATGGCTAACAGCCACATGTACGCTCAGTTCTGGAGGAATTAAATGGTGCCTACGCATTTAGGATCTCCAAGGTCAAGGGTAGCAAGCACACCAATGTCTGAATTCCCAGTAAGGAACACACAGATCATTATATTCATAAATTCAGAGTCTTATTTGACAGAAAATAAAATATAAGAGCATGAATGTCCAAGCATAAATATTTGGTTATAGAGTTCCTTAATAATAGCTACTGGTAAACAGGATTTCTACTACGAACAAAGAATCATATCTTTAGTCAGTCTTTTGTTAAGTTACTCAATTTCATCAAATTACTCAACCCCCAGTTTCAGCAGAGAGGGGCTATATTCCCAGGAATTCCTCTGACAAAGAGGTCCTCCAGAATATGGAAGACCATCTGATTATAATTTAAAGAAACTTGCAGCAAGAATGACTGAGTAGAGATCGGAGTGTTCGGAAAAGAGAAAGAGTGAGAACGTGTGTGAGAGCTTCACTTTCTCACAGGTGAAGTGAGAAGAATTATACCTGTCCTTAAGTTCTGTGGCAAGTGGAACCTGGTGGGAAGGAAGATTGCTTTCCTTCCAGTCTTCTTTTCTTCTCCTTCCCTCTTTTGGTATGTGAAGGCCCTGTGTTTTTATGGAAACTTACATTGCTTCTTATGGAGACATTTTTTAGATTTACATGCACTAACAAGAACGTTAAAAGCTCTATTTGGGGCAGTACCAGCAGACAATAAAAGGCCAGTGTTACTCCTGGGCTGAGTCAGATGGAGCAGTAGGTGGCTGCTTCACCTGGGCACACATGGGAGGTGACAGAGAGCCATTACCTTGAAATCCCACCTGGACCAGGATCACCAAGAGCTAACAGCTCTTCCTACCTCTCTTTGGATACTAGGAACTGTCCACAGAAGGCAACTGTATTATCATGCCTGGAAGGAGAATTTAATGATGATGCATTTCCATCCCATGCCCATCACAGGTATTGTGATCCCTGGGCTGGCACAGGAAAGAGTCCAATTGAATCAGAAGCATTTGAGATTGACTGCAGATCAAGCCTGTCGACGTTGCTTCTCTTCCTGACTCATTCGTGGTTGGGCAAACCCTACTGTTAAACACTCACATCTTCAGGTCTGACCTTCTGCTTCAGCCAACATGGTTGTGAGCCAGTGGATTGCCCGGATGCAAGCTGGGAGCTCTGCAATTCATGTAGTCTGGGGCTCCCTCCATGTCAGGCTGAGCTCTGGCTCTTCGTTCATGCAAGGTGCATCTGCAAGGTTGCCAAGTCTGGAGGTTGTAGAACCAGGAGGTTGTAGAACCAAAGGAAGCATGAAAAAAAAAAAAAATAAAGGCAGGAAGTAATCAGCTGGAAACATTCATTTCAATTATAAAATCATTTTGCATGTTAGTACCCCATCTATGGTCATTTTCACCAGGTTTCTAGGAAATGAGTTCACTCGTGCGTGTGTTTGCAGAAGCAGAAATGTTTAAATGAGTCCTACAGGAGATGTGAGAATGATGAGAGATTTCAGTCTCTCTGTCGTCAGGATTTGCATGAGAAACTTGATTCCAGGAATCACACACATCTAGCAAGAGAAAAAAAAAAACTATTATGTGGCCTACCTGTCCAATCTAATCAGCTCAAATGCTGAATGAAATTAATTACAACAATTAGAAATTGAAATGAATATGCCAGTGTTTCTCAACAAATTGAACTCGGTAATGTTTCAATTATTTAAACATTTAAAAATTATGTTTTCAGTTCTCATATTTAATTTTGATTTATTTTTCCAGTCTTATGTTGTTACCTTTTACAGCTTGATGATGTCAGCACATGTAATCTTCACATCATAAAATAATATGAAAAAAAAAGAAGTAAAGGAGAATCTCTAATCAGAAATTTTAAAATGCAATTCCAGCATTTTCTGAAGTTAAATCCTTTTCATAGTGAAGTTTTCTTTTTCCACATCCTCTCAAAAGGAATTTCATAAAATTCACTCAACTTTTATCCAGGGAATAGCAAACCAACAAAGAAATAACACTCACAACCCTCAAGATGAAGAAGTTTTCAATGAAACACTTCTGCCTAGCCTTGCTGACTGCAAAGTCTTTCTGGATGAGTGACAGGTCGCGAATTATCTATAGAAATCACCTGCCAAATCATTTCAAATTAAGTGTGCAAGGAAACTATGATGTGCTCTTGAATAATTCACAGAGTCACCTCTGCTATCCGCTATCCGTGACTGCCCAGATGTAACAAGGGAGCTGCCAGCCAGCGCTGAGCCTTGCTGCGCTGGCAAAAGTGGGGTGAAGCCTTGGGAAGGAGGGGAAGGGACCCATGGAAGTCACCACGGATGTGCTGTGCAGATGTTGAGATGGGAAGATAAAGGCGTTGGACTTGGGCCAACACATCTGGGCCCACAGCTGAAAGACTGAGGCATTGGGCACATTAGAGCTCAACCCTCTGTGCTGCCTCACTTGGAGGTAGGATGGGAGCTTGTGAAGCTTGTGCAGGAATCATCGCCTTGCCTGCCTCCTTCCTTGGATGGCCTACCCAGGCTTCCCACCAGCCAGCCAGTACAAAGGGTTTCCAAGAAAGTCATGCAGTCCATCGCAGTCAATTAATCAGAGCAAGTCTACACCCCGTCTGCTGTCACAAGCCATTGCGCAGAGTTTCCGTAATCCTGCCTTTGAACTCAGTGGTTATTGCCGTTTACAATGGGTTTATTAGAGGCTTAATTGAATTGGTCCTGCTCGCAGTGCTCATTGCTAACACGCCGACCATTAGCGGCTGTTAATGAGGGAATCCAGAGGATTACTGCATCAATTATCAGGTTTGGTTTGGACTGGAGGGGCAGCCCACAGCAGGCTCCTGTGAATTCAGCTGAGCAGTGTGACACGAGCGCGGAGAGACGATGCGCTCGCTGGCTGGGGACATCTCGAGAGGCACACAGGGCCACATCCCCACACCCTGGGGCTCAGCATCCCCATCCTGCAGTGAACGTGCTGGAGAGGAAAGGACCAGCACCCTCATGCTGCACTGGAGGAGGAACTGCCTGCTTTGGGGAAAATCACCAAGAGAGTATGCAGAGCCATGGGAAAGGAAGTAAAATGACCATACTCTTTCAAAAAGTAGGCAAACTATTTGTTTGCTAGAAGTGGCTGGTGGGGCCTCGCGTTCAACAACAGTTACACCAGAGTCAGAAAAGTTGGTGTGCATCCTGAGTAGCAAAGCACCTTGCATGTGAAATAACACTGTCTGCACTGCAGGGTGCAGAACCTTACATGTACTTCAGGTAGGCGAACGCACCTATTTCTGGAGAAAGTGAGAGATCCTTTCCTTGGAGAGAGGGTCCTGTCCTGGGAGGATAGGGAGAGAGGGAGGGCGGGATGGTCTCCCACACAAGGAGGAGGATGCTACATGCAGCCAAGGTCTCCCAGCTGGGAGGAGGCATCAGTTGCAACCTGCTTTGCCGAGCAGCAGCGTGCTCTCCAAGCCCCTAAGGGGGTGCGGGGGGCCTGACCCTGCCTGGCTGTGAGCAAATGCTGGGGATGCGGCACTGGGCAGCTGGGCTGCGCCTGCCAGGACCACAGGATGCTGGCTGCCCATCTGCTGCCTCACTACGCTGCCAACAAAAAACAGGGAGAGGGTTTTTTTTCCTTTTTGATTGTTTTTCCTTCTCCCGTCTCCCTTCCCCGCAGCTCATTTTTCTTCCACGTTTCAGATAACAGAGCATTCATGAGCAGCGTTAATTATGTTCTGTGGAGGTGAATACAGAACTGCCGGGTTGCAGCAGACAGGGTCTCCCTGCTCCCGTGCCCAAGGCAGAACCTTTGCTGCTCCCCTGTGCTCATGTGGAGCTGCAGGAAACCCTGCACAGGGGTCTGCTGTGGAGCTGGGGGCAGGCTGTGGGGTGCATGTGCCCCAGCCACTGGCTTCCCATGCCATGGGAACCATGGGTACTGCAGAAAGCAGTTCCAGCAGCCGAATGGGTGATGGCTGTGAGGGGAAAGGAAGGGAAGAAGGTGAGGGAAAAAGCAAGGAGATGGGGTGGGAAGAAAACAACACTAGAGGGATAGAGTAGGGGGTCCTTTTTGCATTAGACATTTTCAAATGCTGCAACAATTAAATAAAAAAAAAAAAAAAGGAAGAAATTAAGATCTCTTTTTCTGCTCCCCCAAACATGTTCCCTGCCCTTTCCCCAGCTTGCAGTTGTGGCAGGAGGTCTCTTTTGACAGGTTCCCCAAGAGGAGAGATCAACAGATGAACACATCTTCTCCAGGCTCTTGAGCTGTAGGAATACAATAATTGGGACTACTGGGTGCCAGTTGTTGGCTGGGAGACAAAAAGGCAGTGAAGAGGATGACCAACACACCACCACCAAAAGGGACCACCTTCAGCCAGTGGTGCCAGGGAAGGGAAGACCTGAGTAAATGGACGGGGGAGTGAACTTCAGGTGATCTCCCATTTCTTCACTCAGCCCTGAGGAGGAGTCATAACCTAAAGGAAGGAAATTGTGTTTCTGCACTGCGGGGTGCCAAATCTAAGCAAGCCCTGAGGGGCAGGAGGAGGGCAAAAGAGGGGATCACTGAAAAGAGGAGCTCGCTGGCAAGGGGAAGACAAATCATCAAATTTGGATTAAAATGACACTGGGAGAAAGGGAAAAAAGCCTCTTGCTGAGGTGGAGTGGGCTGGTCATTAGCTCTCCCGAGTGGCGGAGGGGGAGGGAGGCTGCCGGAGGAACTGGTGGGACGATTACTTGGGGACCTGAGGAGCTGACAAGAGCAGCTATTTCCATTTCAAATGGGAAAGCGAGGGGAGATCAAACACATTTCACAGTAATGATCCGGAGCCTTTCCCTGCACACTGAGCTACACAAACGCTCAGCGTAATTGAAGCCACACACAGCTAAGATGGGAAGCTGAAATCTGCACAGAGGGGGTTGGGGGTAACAACACCCACAAAGCAAACACAAAATCCCAACCTGCAACAAGCAAACAGCTCTGCGGTACCCACACAGCATCTGAGAAAAAGCCATCCCCCAGCACCGGGCTCCCCTCCCTCCAGTTTGCCTGCCACAGGCTGTTCACGTCCATCAAGAGGTGCTCTGCAAAATGACACCACCCCATTCTTCTCCCAGATTCCATGGACAACAATTCCCAATCCCATGGGTGAATGAGCCAGTGAAAAAAATGTAAAATTGGTAGTAAACAAACATTTGTGTTAAACCTTTGTTTTAGATGGGTATGGAATAAGAATATCAGTACAGCACAAGACAGACTTGAGACCTTTTTGCTTATTCATTTTCTAAACAGACTAAAGTGACTCCTGTTTAAAACTAGTGAGGAATATTGATCAAGTACTCATTGCTTTTCATTCCCGGATCTCCTGCTGAGACTGTGTTTAAGTGGTAGTTTGATTTTGTCCCATTCTTCCTACCTGGAAACCAGACTGAGATACACCAGCTTAATTCAGAGGGAGAGACCGGTTGATATTGTTGCCACTACCCCAGGGTTTAAGAAACTGGATGTTCCAAAGTAATAAGGATTGGATATCTTACCCAAACCCACATTTCCAAATGCCATCTAGAGAACAAATGTGACTCCTTACCAATTCTGTTCTTCCAGACAAGGGAGAAAAGTGTTTCCATACTGCAGAAGGTATGAGGATCAGGTTTATCTAATGTAAAGTGTAGTGTGTTTATTTATTTAGTTAATCCATATTTAGTTAAAAGTGCCTGCCACAGGCTAGAAATACTTGCCTCAGAAACAAGTGCATCCACAACAGTATCAATCATCCCAAAGACTCTTAGACCATCCTCCCTCTCCACATTGTCACCTTGGCCGAGCTATGGGCAGAAAACCGAGGTTTTCCACACAGTCAGCAGAGCCAGAAGCCCCTTCACAGGGAGGGATAAGACCACTCTGCAGGGTGTTGGATCTTTTCTTCAGTTGGAGGCAGAAGCCTGCTTGCTACCCATTACTTAACTTGCATGCAGCGTCAGGAATAAGAGAAAAAGCAGTTTCTAAGGTAACCGTGCACCCAGCACTTCGGGCTGTGCAGAGACAGCCAGCTGCTGGAAACAGCTGGGAGGCATCACACAGCATGAAAGTGGGTGCTGTCCCCCACCAGAAACCCCACAGAGCACTGGGGAGGCATGAGGTTGCACCAAGCTGACTGAAGGAAAGACCCTTCATGGGCCATGCTCCAGCAACTCCATCCTGCAGGGACAGGGATGTGGGGCAGTGAGATGGCTGGGCTCCCTGCAGGGGTGATGCCGTGCAATAAAACCCTCTTGTAGCGTGCCAGCACAGAGGCTCACTGCAAATCTCCCATTGTTTCCTCCCTCCACCACCCAGGTTCCAAAGGCTGCTCATCGCCCGAACTGCCTGTCTCCTTCACCACAGTCCAGCACTGCAGATCTGGTTCCCAAGAGATATTTTTAACCCTTGTAGCCTGGTGTTCTCCAGGGCTTAGCTACCACGGTGCAGAGAGACAGGAAGGAGCCTGCACAGACAAAACAGTTCAATCCCAGGGCTGAGGTGGGACAGAGCCTCATGGTGATGTGGCTGAGAGATCTCCAGGTCAAACCATCAGCTGCCCTCTCCCACTGGGTAATGTGGTCACTCCCCAGTACAGCTAATGAGAGCTGTAGGAGGAGTTTCAAACCCTCCAGGGCTGAAATGAGACAGCTGAGGTACCTAGAGATGGAGAGCCACTAGTCTGAGCTGAGGCTCATGAGTGGCATGAACCAAGGTGCAGGCCTGTGTAGGGTGTCCTGGGAGCCAGCCTATCCTGTGCCCTTGTTTTATGTGTGTTAGGGACAAGGGTGCAAACACCAACAGCCCAAAGGGACCCTGATCCCCAGCTACGACCAAGCACAAGGCAGACACAGTTTGGTCCCATCTCCAGAGCAGGTTACCCAAACAACAGTCTGCCCAGGCTGGAAGAGGTTTTGCACCCTGCTCCAGGGCTGAGGCTTCTGGCTCTTGCTGTCATGAGAGTTTGGTCAGAGCCCAGCTGAGGAAAAGCTCAGTGCTGGGACATAAAGCAGTGCTGAAGCGAGCACTAAGCTGGGGCTGCGAGTGATAGCATGAGCAGAGAGGAGTCTGTGCTCAGAGCCCAGACCAAGGAGGGAGAGGGAGGCACAAGTATGCACACATTTGTGCTGGGGGGGTGCATGTGGGGGACAGGCCAGTGACCCAAGCGTGAAGGAACCTCTGTAAATAAGTGTGTGGGTGAGTGTGCCTGGGGCACAGGAAGGGGTACAGCAGCCCCGGTGGCTCTCGAACTAAAGCAACAGTGGTAGGTAGCCTTCCTAATGCACAGGCTACATTGGACCCCACAGAAACCCCTTTTGCAATGCACAGCCCTGGGCACCAGCATTCCTGGCTGGAAGAGTCTCCTCGAGCATCTGCAGCATGTAGAGGTATGTGTATATGTCTGCAAGTTAGATCCAGGTGTGAACCCTGTGTGTGTGTGCATTCAGGGCAGGCATGGGTACAGAACACACACAGATGTTCAGGGGCAGTAAGTGAAAGCCCAGACACTCATTTCTGAGCCCATCCTGTAAAACACAGGCAGCAGAGCCTCTGCCTGTGCAGTACATGGGAGCACCTCAGCCAGCTGGCAGCCCCACCTTCTGCTGCAGCCAGCACCAACGCAGCCTTGCCTGATATTGAAACCATTACTCTTCACCAGTCCCTCGCCCTGTGCTGCCTCTTCATCCCCAAGAAGCTTAGAGCTAAAATTATACACCCGAATAATTATTCTGTGGCTTGAAAACAATCTCCCTCCCTCCCCACCCTATTCTTTGACGTGTGTGTTTAATATCAAATTATTTATAACCCAGCCTTGCGGTCAAGCTTTTAATGAAAGAGCTGCCAGAGACTTTTAAAAGCATCATATTCACTCAACTGGCCACATTATGCTGAGTAAGGGCTGCAGGGGCTTTAGAGGAAGGAGTCTTGCTGCTGAAAATCCCCCCGGTCCATGTGTGCACGTTTTACTCACTCATGCTGCCTCTTGCTCTCCCCATGTCATTTGTTCTGTCTCTCCTTCTCCCTTCCCCTATCTAGATCCGCAGTCTCTGCCTGGCTATCATGAAATTACTGCCAGCACTGATGTCTACAAATAAAAGAATGATTTAACAGGGATTCTTCAATGCAACATGGATTTTTCCTTCCCTACAATTATGCATAAAAAAAGAGAGGTCAAGTGAACTGAAGGAACAGATCCTCTAACCCTCCCTCCTTCCTTCCTCAGCTTTATCTGCAGCTTTTCACTGCACTAACCTCTTCCTTCTCTAAGTATATATGCACATATACATATTCCTCTCCCCCTTCAGCATGAAATATTGATGAATTCTGCTCCCCTAAATGAAGGTTTGTTGGAGAAGAAGCCTGCAGTTCATCTTCGGAGCAGGAGAAATGCAAATGTGTTGAAATCCTGGGAGGGATGGGACAGCAAAATACAAGGGCTTCTGCAGCAGCTGCCAGATCATGTTTGAGTCTGCGCACGGGCACAGACAGTAGCAGGGCAGGAAAGCTGCCCAGAGCAGCACCAACCCTCCTGGTTCCCCAAGCAAGAGGCAGAAACATGCTGCCCAAGTAGGAAGCTTATTTGCACAGAAGATAGGCCTTGAATTATAGGGGAGGGCCAAGCTACTCAGCACAGATGTAAATATGTGGCTACTGAAGCTAAAAGGGAGTTATTCCAGATTTACACTTCCATCGGGGGGGGGTTTATACATGTAGTTTTCCACAGTGCCTTCTGCCATCCCAGGCACCACTGCACATGTCCAACCTTCGTGGGCTCTGGCAGGAATAAAGCATGCATAACAACTTGGTAATCAATCCCCCCTGGGTCTAATGTAAAAGACCTGTCCCCGGGGGATCTGAGCACTTGGAAGAAGAAAACCAACAACAACCCATAACATTTAGGGAGCTGCGCTTTTCTTTGCATTCTCCGAGGAAAAAAGTGATGATGCCTGTTCGTCTCGGTATGTAATTGGGCTCTGAGCGCTCAGTGGGAAACATCAAAGAGGTGAGGATTGTGCATAGATCTCTAAGTGAAGTGCTGTGGCTGTTCCTGATCATTTGGCATTCAGGTATGAAAAGATGGAGCTAGGCAGCCTCTAGAGTCCCTGCATGCAGAGGTCCCGCACCACAGCCTTTGCCCAAAAGAGCCACTGACCCCCTTGTACGTGCCCTTTCAAGCCCTGCATCTGTGGAGGCAACCTATGTTCTCCTTCAGGGGCAGAGTGGTCAGGCTCAAGCAAAGTGACAATGAGGAAAGGCACAAGTGAAAAGGGATCAGGTGCTAAAACACTTTTCCCAGTCTTCCAAGTGACTAAAGCGTCCTGGTTTTCCCCTGATATGAAGCCCTTTCCAGATCCAGAGAGGAGTATAACAAGAATTTTCCGCTGCTGCGCTGCCCGTCCCAAAAGCCATAGAATCTCTGCTGGTCTCACAGCCGCTTACCAGAGCCAGCCATACTGGGGGATTTATGAGGCCTCCTGTGAGCTCTGATCAGCATCACATGCTCCCTGGCCACAGCCAGCTCAGGGAAAGAACCGTAAATCCCATTTCACACACGAGAGAAGTGAAGCACGGAGAGGTGGACGACTTCACAGTCCAATCCTCCATCCAGATGCCTACTACCTTGGTGCTCCAGCCCTTCCCAAATCCCTTGGAGTGTCCCAGACCACTTACACTGTGCTGTTCCCACACTACAGCTTGTGGTGACAGAGGGATACCCATTGCTCCCCCTCCTTCTCCTCTGTGTACTGTCAGCTGAATGCTTTATTTTTTTCCCCAGTTCAGAAGGCGGCTTCGTGCATCCCACTGTGTGGCTTATCTTCTGCAATTAGCACTTCCCGCCATATCTGATAGGAGAGAAGGGCTCAGCTGCCCCTTGATTAATTGCCGAGTATTTGCTTTCTTTTCCACTTCTGTGGCCTGGAATTAATTAGTTTATCCCTCTTATTCCTTTCATGGGCCAGAGCATTCTCCTTTTTTGTGCAATTATATATAATAGCAACGCTTGAAGTCCCCTGGGGAACAGGTGAGAGAGGCTCTCAATGGGGAGGAAAGGAGCCTGAAAGCAGGGAGATTACTAAAGGTCATATGCCCTACAGCTTCCCTGCAGTCTTAAAATATATACTATCCTCTGACTCCAGCACAAATCCCTTCCCCTCACCACCTGCCTTGCTGCCTTCTCCAGGCTTTTCAGTGAGTTAATGTTTGAGCAGCAGGAAAAGCTTGCAGACCAAAATCCCAAGTGTGAGCAAGATACACAAAGCAAGGGCCCCCTTGGTTGGACACCTTCAGGTGTTGCAGGAAACACATCTCACAGCCCAGCAAGGACAACCCAGCAATACTTACCTGGCCCCTAGACGCTACATGGCAATAGGAACGTTGGCTCTAATTTGAAGGAAATGCTGCAGCTTAGATGCAGCAGCTAAACAGTCTCTGACTGAGGAGGATTGCTCCCGTGGGCCCCTCAAAAGCCAACTGACAGCACCTTGCTGACTTGGGGGAAAGGGGGAGAGAAGAGGGTTCTGAGAGCAGAGCAAGCAGACCATGCTCTGTCCCTCCTTTGCAAACACAAGTGGCACTGGAACCAGTGCTCACATCCCAGTTCTGCTCTTCTGAACAGTAGTGTAAATAAGGAGTAAATTCGTATGAAAGCACTGATACGGAAAGCAATCCTTGCTCCTTTGGCCAAAAGGAGGAGGCTTTTCTGCTGTTCTTTATTGAGTCTCTCCAAGCCAGGCCTTCTCTAGAAACTGCATGTGGGGCAGCCCTCCACCTTGCATGGGGGAAAATGAAAGCATCTGGAAAGGGGTGAGACAGGACTTCATCTCATTCCTGAACTGTTGGCAGTAGATCCATTTAAGCCCTTATTTACTGAAGTTTATAGACCCATAATTGTCATCTTCCTTCTTATCTCATTCACACCCGTCATTAGGCAATTTGATCTTCATAGTCTGAAGTGCTTGGGCCACTGCATTTCTCTTTTAGCTGGGACATGATGTGCCAGGTGGCTGTGTTTGACCCAGCGCAGTCAGAGTTTCAGGGTGCTTTTCAGGTATCAGTGTTCCTGTGCGTGAAAATTGCTGTGGTATATAACCCATAGGTGTGGCAACTTGTGGCAGCCGGGATGCTGCCCCAGCTCTTGGTCTGTCAGTATGACAGTGGCCTCACCCGAGGTGGGAAGAGAGGGATTCCAGGGCACTTACACAGTCAAGGATTTTGCAAGCACTTGTTTTCCCACAATAGCTGCAGAGCTAAAGCTGTTCAGCTTTGAGTCAGAGAACAAACAGCACCTCGACTCTTCATGGGTGTTTGCAGGGAGGTGGGGTGATGGGGCAAGATGGGGTGCCTAAGAGACCCTGGCACCCTACTCTTTAGATTGACATTTCTCTCTCCCTGTTCTCCTGCCTCTTATTCCTACTGGGCTCTACCTTCATTTGGCTGCCTTAATTATTAGCAGTGTCCAGTTGTCTCTCCTGCAATCATTCTGGGTAGACTAATAAATAATGATGATAAACGCGTGTAAGGTGAAGCCTGTGCATTGCCTGGGCTGCAAATCAAGAAGTGACTGAGGACTGCAGCTGAGGTGGCATGGCCTTTCCTGCAGTCCTCCTCCCCCTCCTTTCTCTCCCTTCCCTCTCCTGACTTGCAGCTCTGCCGGTACTGCATCACGGACCCCTCTGAACTTGTGCTGCAGGCAGGGTGCACAGCCGTGCCTGGGAGTCTGTAACTACACACCAATGTGTGTGCGCCAGGGAGAGGGAAATGAGCGTGGGGCTGGCCATGCTCCCAACGTGGAGCTAGGAAATGCAAGCACACCAGGTATGTTACACATGCCTACGCCCCTATTGTTTGAATCGCCGACTGCACCCTTCAGTATACTCCATGGTCCAGAGAGCATCTGATGAGCAAAAGGCATTAACATACAAGGAGCTTGCTTTAAAGCAACTGCCTGTATGCATCCAGAGTGTGTGCTGCAGTCAGGAGTCATTTCAGGGGAAATGGTTGCATCTCTCTCCTTGGGAAGGCATCTAGCTAAGCACTGGTGGGCTCTCCCTTGACTCAGCATGGTGTTGGGGGAATGGCCATTTCTCTTCTCACAGAATCAAAGGGATATAAAACATGCACAGCTGTTTCCCCTATCCATTTGTCTGGGAGAGGACAAGGCAGGGTAGTTTCTTGCCTTACTCTAGAGGGAGTATTTCCTGGTTCTGGCACTGCGTGGCATGGCTGGATAAGATGGGTCTGTATATGGAGAGAGCAAGGTGTGCCAGTGGTCTGCTGAGAGGCCAAATGCAGCCTCTGTTCCACAGTGACCCGTGTGTTGGAGTCCCCAGCAGCAAGCACAGAGGAGACCCTTTTACCTCTCTGCATGAATCCCCATTTATCCCTGAAGTTCTTGGATTGGCATCCTGGTTCTGCTCCTTCAACACCTGTATCCCCCAGACACTCTGCTAGTGTAAAATGGCCAATCTGCCTTTACTTGGACAATGCTGCAGCCATGTACACCTCCTGAACCTCTCGCCTTCATAATTATGGGCATAACTGACCTCATATGAAGAGCTCTGCATGGCCTTAAATAGCAGAACTGTAAAATTGACATGGCTTTCCATCTTGGCATATTCATGCACATGAACCAAGCATCATCCTTTGTTTAACCTTGCAATAATTTACAGCTTTACTGAGGTGGTGCTCACAGAGGTGACTTGAAAGCAAACCAATAAACATCTCTCTTAAATTACTTGGTAAAGCTCTTTGCTTTCTATCCTTTTGCTTCACAGGTCTGAGTAACAGCAGACGGGGAAGATATGCAACGTACTGGCATTGAATGACATGGAAAGCCAAGTGCCTGCTCATGACAGCTCATTCAGGTTTGCAGAAACAGAGCCCAGAAGCACATTCATTTCTGCATACCCAATTCTGTACCAGCATGTACATAGAATGAGCTCTGCATGGCCTTAAATAGCAGAACTGTAAAATTGACATGGCTTTCCATCTTGGCATATTCATGCACATGAACCAAGCATCATCCTTTGTTTAACCTTGCAATAATTTACAGCTTTACTGAGGTGGTGCTCACAGAGGTGACTTGAAAGCAAACCAATAAACATCTCTCAAATTACTTGGTAAAGCTCTTTGCTTTCTATCCTTTTGCTTCACAGCTCTGAGTAACTTTGCTTTCTATCCTTTTGCTTCACAGCTCTGAGTAACTTTGCTTTCTATCCTTTTGCTTCACAGCTCTGAGTAACTTTGCTTTCTATCCTTTTGCTTCACAGCTCTGAGTAACTTTGCTTTCTATCCTTTTGCTTCACAGGTCTGAGTAACAGCAGACGGGGAAGATATGCAACGTACTGGCATTGAATGACATGGAAAGCCAAGTGCCTGCTCATGACAGCTCATTCAGGTTTGCAGAAACAGAGCCCAGAGGCACATTCATTTCTGCATGCCCAATTCTGCACCAGCATGTACATAGAATCATTAAATTTTTTAGGTTGGAAAAGACCTTTAAGATCATCAAGTCCAACTGTTAACTTAATACTGCCAAGTCCACCACTAAACCATGTCACTAAACACCTCATCCACATGTTTCTTAAATCCCTCCAGGGATGGTGACTCAGCCATCTGCCTGGACAGCCCATTCCGAAGTCTGACAACCCTTTCAGTGAAGAAATTTTCCCTGATATCCCATCTCAACCTCCTCTGGCACAACTTGAGGCCATTTCCTCTTGTCCTATCACTTGTCACTTGGGAGAAGAGACCAACGCCCACCACTCTGTAAACTCCTTTCAGATAGCTGTAGAGAGCAATAAGGTCTCCCCTCAGCCTCCTCTTCTCCAGGCTGAACACCCCCAGTTCCCTCAGCCGCTCCTCACAGGACTTGAGCTCCAGACCCCTCCCCAGCTCTGTTCCCTTCTCTGGACACACTCCAGTCCCTCAGTGTCTGTCTTGCAGTGAGGGGCCGAAACTGAACACAGGATTCGAGGTGTGGCCTCACCAGTGCCCAGTACAATCACTGCCCTAGCCCAGGATGCCGCTGGCCTTCTTGGCCATCTGGGCACAAGGCCGCTGAGCTGCCTGTACAAACCAAGCGTTGTACTTGGGCAAACTGATATTTACTCATCCTCATTTGAATGCAAAGCTGCCATCATTACACACATAAAGTAAGCATGCAACTCCTCACAAGCAGACATGCTACCTGCACTGGAGATGGACTGAACTCCCCAACTTCCTAACAGCAAAGTCCTAGGATTTCAGTGTCAGGCACTGCTCAAAAAGAAGCTTAATGTCTCATCAGATTCCAGTTTGTTGCTACACACTGGCTACCTCAAATTTCCCCCTACAGGTTTCCATACAAAGTGTTATTTTTGCTTCATTCTGTTCATGTCTTTGCTGGGTTTCCAGATATTATTAAGTATCTGTCACACTCCACCCCAGAGGTAGCTGCATTTCAGCTGTGGCTGAATGATCGCTGTGTACGTAGTCTGCAAAGCATTTAGTGATTCTTCAAGATGAGAGGCGCTGGGGATGTCAGTCATTTTCATTAACATAAATAAGATATGTTTCATTTTAGTCACTCTAAAATCATTGAGTCATTTATTGATGTCTCAGTAATTTATAAGCTCTGTGTCTTGGCTGGAAACCTACCAGTGTGACTGCAGTAAGGAATGGGCACAGTACAGAGATAGATCTCGGTTTAGCTGAACTTCAACTATTTCTTCCCTGGGTCAAAGTGTTAAACAGATTAGGCTGACAAGGTTTGGGAGCCTTTCACCTGCAGTTCATACAGTTAGTGGCAAAATGCTTTTACTACAGTGCCCAGTGAAAAATGGGCCTATCATTACTCATATTCCTGTTGGTGCTATGGCTTATCACAGGCATCCAAAAACTGGACCTAATTCCCCTTTTTGTTGGTAATCCTAATCCAGGAGGCAAAGGACCCATTAGGACAGAGAATGAACTTCCTTCCTGCTCCTAGAAATGGTCAGGCAGGAAGAAAGGTGCACGTATCATATTTGCCTTGCTACAGCCAGAGCTTTTGTCTGGAGGGGTGATGAAAGGGAAGTGTGAGTCTCCCAGGGTGTCAGTCAAGTACTCTCATTGGACTAATTTCAGAAAAAAATTTTATCAGGCAAGAGAACTGAGTGGGTTCAGATGAGCTCTGCAGAGGCATCCAGGTTTTCTGCTGATGAGACAAACCAAAATGGGATGTCAGGTCATCACATCCCACAGAGGAGCCTTGCATCCTCAACAACACCTCAGCAGCCCCCAGACCAGTGGTGGGATGGAGGATGTTATCCAAAAAACAAGTCCAGGCTCTGCATCTCTCTCTGCTCTCAGAAATGCCCAGAAAGGGCACCCAACCACCTTAGCTCTGGCCATGAATTTTTCTTGGGGCAGAAGAGGATGGGGGTACTGATGGAGGGTGACCAGAGCCCACACTGGCATTTCTCTCTACCCCATAATCTCACCTCTCTGGCACCTCACTGCTGTGAGAGAGGAAGCTTCAAAAAGAGGTTTTATCAAGCCCAACAAGGGGGGAAAAAAGGCAACCCAAAGCCCAAACAAATGTCTGTCTTCCTTTGTCCCCTTCTCTCACCTCTATTCCTTCCCTTTCCCTCAAGCTTCTATCATGTTCTCGTACTTTCCCTCCCCATCCCTTCCTGCCTCTTCCCCAGGTTTTCTCCTGCTCTGTTTGCAGGCCCACAAATGCATCTGGCTCCCTTAAACTCTGCTTTTAAACAGGCAGCAGCAGTGTTTCTATGTCCAGTTGGAAGGACTCTGGCATCCCTACTTTGCCACCAGACTGCTCTGTGCCACATCACCTCTTCCAAAGAGCCCACAGGATCTGGGACCAGCCCTGCACTCATCTGGGAACCCTTGGCACTGGAGAGGAGAGAGGACATGGTCCTCTTATCACTGTAGAGCTGCATCACACCTGGGGGTGATGCTTTTTAGAAAGCATCGCCAAGAGCTGCCATTCACAGCCTCTGACATGGGGTGATCCTTGGTTCCCCCCAGCTCCAGAACTGAGCCTGTGTGGCTGACCCATGTGCAGGCTAAAGATACTTAGGCGTGGCTCCATCTTACAACTGGGAGCCATCGAGAGCCCTGAATTTCCACAGTAGGGTCATACCCCAAAGCTTAAAGACCTCACTCCTTCTTGCTCCCACCTGAATGTCACCTCTTGAGATGCAAAACCAAGGCTTGAGGCTGGAATATGTCAATTTTTCATTTGTTGACTTGTCACCCAGGAATGTTAATGATCTCCCTGCATGGCCCACAGCCTTCAGAGGTAAAATAGCTCATCTGGAACATTAGGACTTCCATTGATTTACTTATAGTGCTTCCAGGCAGTAAAGTTTTCTTGGTTTTGACCAGCTAATTGTATTTTCTGAAGGGATTTTATCTACCTATCTGTTATGTGCCAGTGGGATGGTGATTGTGTAACCAGGTGGGAAGACTACTAGATGCCAGCTAGGGGTCTTTTAGGTGGGCTGAGGTGGGAGCCACTCAATTTCAACAAACAGCACAGCTTTCAATCTAGTTAAGGCACACAGCATGGTGGGTCCGTGTGACCGCAGCAGGTCACTGCAGAAGTCCAGCAGTCAGTAGAGCAGTCCCTTGCTTTAGTTTGAACCAAAAAAGGATCTTTTGCAAGCTACCCAGTTTGCTAACCCTAGCAGAAATGCAGTTACATCTAGTGGCACTGAAGCAATATCACAGCAAGCCTGGCTGCTACAAGCATCTCTGGACAGTGGAAAAGCTGTGCATATGCGCGTTCATGGTGATGATAACTGAGATGTTTTATCTCCCATCTGCAATGAGCTATTAACATCCAGACAATTGTTTACTGCAGCCCAGTGATGAGCAATAACGGAAGATGCTGTGGTATCTCTACTGCACATTAATATCTGCCCTTAGTCAAATAAAGCAGCCCCTCTGCATGAATGCGATGTATGATATATAACATTACCGGATGAGTTTTCCCTGGCATCTGAAAGGCGAAAATGCAAGCAGAGCACACACATACAGCCCAGCACAGGAACACTCATCACTAAACTGTTAAAGGCATGTCTAAACTTGTCACAGATTGGACACTTCTCTGAACCTGGGCATTGTTGCTTTCTGAATACCTTACCCCCTCACAAGATTTACTGAAACTCTTTTTCACTGAGCACAATACAGGAGCCAGAGCTGACATTTGAAAGCTGAGGCAGTTGTCTAAATGCAAAAGACAATAAATCTATACCAAGTCAAAAGGCCAGAATGATCTTAGGATAGCTGGAAAAGGGTATCTCTAGGCCAATCTCCATATGGGAATCCAGACCAACCACTACTGAGCTGCCACTGTAGCTGCTTAGCACTTCAGACCCTGTGTTTCATTTGTTGAATTTGGTCTTAGTGTAATTTTTCACAATGCCTTTGAACAGGTTCCATTGAAAATCCCCAGATCTCCTGACATGTTCTGGAGTCCAGACGTGGCTTGCAGGGTAAAAGAGGTTCATGTCAGAGCTCCAACACCCTGAGCTTCAGAAGGAGGTAGGAGTCCGCCCCCAGGTCTCCTGCCATGCCCAGTACCCAGCAGCAGGTTCACTTTCTCTCCGTGGCCACTTGCAAAGATAAAGAGCCTGGCCTCAGGACTGTGGCTTCTTCCATTCTTCTGGAACATGTACTAATGTACACGTCGGGGGTGGAAAGGATAGGAAGCCCTGCCATCCATGTTAACGGTGACTCAGTGTGTTATTTCTGGCAGCTATTCCACAAGGGTTTTTTTCTACATTAAAATTCAAGAACCCAGAAAGGCAGCTCAGAGCTAGACTCCAGGATGCTAAATCCTGTAACTTAGAGCAATACAAAACTGTCTAACTGTATATATACATAATATTAAAGAGACCACCCTACCTCAATGTCTTACTATGAAAATTTTGCAAGCCTCCAGGAAATTATTTCTTTAAAGACAATAACCCCAGTCTCCAAAGATAGGCTGCACTGGTGTATCTGCATTGGTCTGGCCCTTCAAGTTGTCTCCCTTTGCCTATTGTCCATAGCAGTACCACCCCAGTGCAGCCAGCTGCATCGAGCACAAGTCCTGGCACGGAGAGGATGGGCACCCATCCACCTGCACTGGGACACATGTGTGCACCAGGCTGGACCAGAGTGATTCATCTGCCTGCACCTTGAGAGAGAGGAGTGGGTTCTGGGGATGGGGAGCTCCCCTCTCACTCAAGACCTGCCCCAGGGGCTGCAGGTGACTCAGCAGAGGGTACACAAGAGTTTATTTTTTTGTTTGGCTCATAGAGATTAGTCTGTTAATGGATTTGCACCCACCCCATTACCCATTCCTCTCTCAGCCGCCCTCGCCACGTGCTGGCAGATCCCCAAGGGCCACCACTGCCCATTGAGACACTCTCAATGGCCCAAGGGCCACCACATTGAGACACTCTCCTTTCCCCCAGCATCCCTGCCTCTGCCTGCTCACCCCCAGTGCTGCAGCCTGGCTTCGACGAGGCTTGCCCCATGGCTTGGGGAAAGGCTGGTTTTGAGGGAAGCACAGAGACCGGTAGCTGCAAAGCGCAAGGGATGAGAGAAAGAAATGGAGAGAGAGAAAACAAAGCTCCTGGAAGAGCTACAGAGCAAGAAGGGAAGCTCTCCCATGGATCCAAGGCAGGTCAGCCGTGCCTCCAAGGTGGGGGACACCAGGGATCAGGTTGAAGCAGAGGCAGTAATGCTCTGCCGCGGTTGCCCAGCCACCTTACACAGCCAAGCCATGTCCATGGCACAGGAGGTCACCTACAGGAGAGAGTGTTGCTGAAAGGAAAGGCAAGCAGGGGTGGATGAGGTGCTGAAAGATATGGTTTAGTGGTGGACAGATACGGTTGGACTGGATGATCTCTAAGGTCTTTTCCAACCTAGTGATTCTATGATTCTATGATTCTATTCTATGAAGCATGAAACGTCAGCAAATCAGGATTTGGGGCCCAGCCTCCAGGCTTTGCTGCTTTACATGTAGCTCCTGGCTGCAAGCCCTTCTGCCTGCTTGCTTTTGTGTCCACATTTTGCTCTCCTCCCTCTTTCAGTTTCGTGCTTTTCTGGTCAAGTAGAAGCTTCCCTCTGGGTTGGCCAGGGTTGGAGCACCGGCTGGGAGCGCAGGGGGAAGGAGCAGAGAGCACAGCGGTGGAGACAGGTGGTGGCTCCAGATGGCAGGGAGGGGACTTTGTGGTGGGGGGCAAGGGAAAGGAAAAGCTGGAGGGAAGCAGGGGATTTAAGAGATGGGGTGGAATGAGTTGAATGAGAAATCACAGGAGAAAAAGACTTGGCCATGCGGCTGGGCACCACACACCTTGCAAGGCAAGTGGCTCCACTCTGTCTGCAATGGTTAATGCTTAGAAAGGGAATAAAATGTCTGTATGCCATATATATATATTGTTAATAACAGTGATCTATTTTTAGGCTGTAAATTATATACCGTGAACGTTGCTCAGAGACAAGACATTATTTTGCTGCCAACAGGGAAAAGGGAAGGAAAGAAAAAGTGAAAGAGACAGAGAGAAGAGGAGATAGAGGAAGATAGACACAGAGAAAGAGAATGTGAGGAAGCTGTGAGCTTCTCCAACTCCCGCTGCAACTCCCACATTTACAGCTAAGGGCATGTTTTGCGCAAGAAGGATGATGGTGGACAGAGAGGCATATGGGGCCAGCTCCAGGACCCCGATCCCTCTCCTTTCTTCCCCACCATGAAGGAAACATGTGGGGCCATTTCTGAATGAGTTGGGGTATTTTCTAGGGCCTCCTCTGAGCTCCTCCAGAGCAAAGCACCATGGAAAATGTTGCATAGGAGCTGATGGCCTGTGGTATCTGACACCCTCCTGTCTGCTGCTGACACAAGTGCATGGGCCACCTGCCCGGCTTTCCTGGCCCCACAGCAAGCAACTTCTGAGGGCTTCAGAAAAATATTTTACTATTTCCTCTCTCTTTTAAGTCTCTTTTTTGGTTTTCACCCAGAAGTCTTCTCCCTCCTTTTGCAACCATGGATGCACAGAGGAGACACTTGAACCCAAATTCACCTGTCAGAGCTCAGTCCCACTGCCTTCCTTCACAGTCAATACAAAAAGGGAGAGAAAGCAATTTGCCTGCTTGGTCTTCCCATTAGTTGTAAAATGGTCTTACAGTATTTAATTAAGTATATTATTTAAGCATCTAATTCAATGAGACAACTTTAGGTCTTATGAGAAACGCTACAAATTGTTTCCATCAGGCTTGCTGTGTACAGGATAAAACCATTCAGGAGTAATCCTGGGCCATGGCAGAATAAGAGAGATTTATTTTTAATACAACTACTGATAAATCTTTCCATGAATCCTGGAGCTTCAGAAAGGGTCAGAGGAAATTTAACATCCTTTTTTTTTTTTCTTAATCTCACTGACATCTTTCTTTGGATCTCTGAGCTTTATCATCTAATTGTTCCTTTTCTTCCACAATAGTCCACTTCCTTTTTTCTCATCTAGATTTCATACTGGTTTTAATACTATATTGCTTTTGTTTTTATACACTGGGAAAAGAAGAAAAGGTTTTCACCCAGCTTACCTATAGAATTAAAAAACCTCTATCATCTCTGAGGTTTCCCCATACCTATTTTACATGATCAAAATGGAAAACCTGGAATGTGAAACCCACTCCTTTTATAGCCCCACCTTGAAAAGCACCGTATATCCACCCTACTGGCACTGCAGATATAATACCCTTGAGTGGCAACCCACTGCAAAACATTAGTAACATCCTCTGAGGGATATCACAATCCAGATATGGACTCAGTACTACTCCCTACACAGCCTCAAATGCAAGGAGAACATGTGTGGAGCCATGCAGCACTGAGATCCAAAGTGAATCCCACCTCTGTTCACCCTGGTCCTTAGTAATCGGCTCAGATTTGGAGTGCCCAAGGTCAGTCATGTCCTGCAGACAGGGTTTCCCTGCATTTCAGTGAAAACAACAATGGGTGACAATATGGAGACCTGGAAAAAGATGAGAGAGATTTGTTTGACAGTCTAGTCCATCATGCACAGTTGAGTAACGGGTGGCAGGGTACTGCTTGGCACTGTTTCAAGCCATGTGTTGCTCAAGAGGAAGGAGCAATTTAAGCCAGTGTGCTAGTCTTTGCTGTGACAGAGTTAAATTTTCTTCTCCGTAGCTAGTATAGACCTGTGTTTTGGATCTGTGCTGAAAATAATGTTGATAATATAGAGAAGCTGTCAGTGCTTACACAGAGTCAAGGCCTTTTCTGCTCCTCACACCACCCCACCAGCAAGTAAGCTGGTGGTGCAGAAGAAGTTGGGAGGGGACACAGCTGACCCCAGCTGACCAAATGGATATTACATATCACATCACATCACGTTCATCATATAAAGCTGGGGGAAGAGGGAAGAACGGGGAATTGTTCAGAGTTATGGCGTTTGTCTTTCCGAGTAAGTGTTATGCATGGTGGACCCCTGCTTTCCTGGAGATGGTTGAACACCTGTCTGGCAACGGGAGGTAGTGAATTAATTTCTTGTTTGGTTTTGGTTGTGTGCAGCTTTTGCTCTACCTATTAAGTTGTCTTTATCAACCCAGGAGTTTTCTCACTTTTAGTCTTCTGATTCTCTCCCCCCCCACCCTACTAGGGGGAAGTGAGTGAGTGGCTGTGTGGTGCTTAGCTGCCAGCTGGGGTTAAACCACAAACAGCCAGTCATCCTTGGGATGGAGGTAAAGTGACATAATAAATTTGGATCCAAGTTTGCAGGGCAAAAAACCCCAAAGTGATTTTCTAGCCTTACACATGTAAGATGGTGCCATGTTCAGTGTCATGTAACAAAATCTGTGAGCTCCCAGGAAGCATCAGCAAATGGGAGTAACAGCATTACCACACTTGACACCGAGGGCCTGCCCTCTGCAGCTGCTGTTAGAAGCCAGCCCAGGACACTGTCAGAACAAGCAATCATTTTCACAATGAGTGCTTGTTTGGCGACCTGTGTGAAAAGGGACTTTCTAGTTCCACTTAAAGGGACACAGAAACACCATCCCAGATGAATCCAAGGGTAACTCTCATGCAGTGCTGTACAGGGATATCTGAACAGGCACTTGGCAACATGTTACATTATACAGAGTACCAAAACTGTGTTCAGAGGTACTGACTTCTGCCCTGGAGGTATTATTTGATATAGAGCCTTTAGCAGAGACACCATGTCACCAAACTGCCTTTGCACCCCAGCAGTGGCTCTTTCTATAACTAGGAGAAGACATCCATGCCGGCAATGATGTGTAGGCAGGGAGCTTGCAGAGCAAATGCTGCTGCCAAATAAATAGAAACTCAGATCTCCAGAGTTTTCGGTTTGGCCTGGAGGACAAGTCAACCAGCAGAATGTATCAGCCTAGCTACTCCTCATCTGAGCCACAGGGAACAGCCCTACCTAAGCAGAGTGAACCCTTCCCCCTCAAGCTCTGATCTTGCCACAGCTCAAATGCAAGCAACATGAAAGAATATCCCACAGTTGCTGATGAATTAGTACATGCCACCTTCTCTCTGAGTCAGTGCTAAAGCTAAATCTGCCTGCATCAGATTAGAGAGCTATGTTCCCTCTCCAGGCCCTGACACCTGCAACCCTGCCTCATTCCTATCCTCCAAAGCTCAGAAACAATTCCTGGACCAGTGCTCCCAGCAAGCAGTCTGGCATCCTGTACCCTTAGCAGGGTCTTGCAGCCAACCTGTATTTTCACTCGTGCAGCAAATCAGAACTGAGCAGTCTCCTCATCTTAGCCTTACGGGACATAGCAGTCTCAGACCTACTGTCTGCAGCCTCCACTCTCATGCCCTTCCCATGCCAGAAACCCTTCTTTTCTCTGTGTCGCACAGCCCGGCCATAGCTACAGCTCCAAGGGCAGACGCCTGCCAGGGAGACCCAGCAGGACAGAAGTTCTGCATAATCACATCTGCATCTTTGTCCTGGTTTCCCCTAGCTCAGCTGTGCTTTCATTCAACTGAAATCACGACAGCTTTTTGAGTCCTACGTAGGCAGTGCAGATCTCTTCACAGTGTTTCTTGGTTGTTGGGTTTTGTTTTTTTTTTTTTTTTAAATGAGTATTATTTTGGGGTGGAGGTGGAGGGTGCTTAAATGCAAAAGTCTGAATCTATAGCATAAAATTTCCACTCAGCCTAAAGGAAGAAGCTGGCAGATTGATGGAGAGCGTCACCATAGTGTGAAAGAACAAATAGGGTGAAGATGCTGCCAGATGGGAAACTGAATCCTCCCTGGCTTAATAAGCATAGATGAGCTTAGATAACAGTGGCAGTGTAGGTTCCACTGGCACATTATGCAAACAAACTCTAATCTTAGCTGTAGTTACCACCAAATTATGCCCTGGTCTATAGGCAGCAGCAAAATGTTGTACCCAAGTGATCTGGAGGCTTGGAAAATCCTTTCCTTATCCCACTCGGCAGATCCAGATTCACACCTCTGCCCTTACACCAGTGAGTTTAGGGGCCACGAGTAAAGGAGACTAGAAGGGTATCTCACTCCTTCACACCCCTTCCACCTCTCTGACAGCTGGAACCTCCTTGCAGTGAGAGACCGGGGAGGGGTGGCTCTTTGCAGAAGGCAAGATGGTTTCTACGTGGGTGAGACTGTTGTTGTGAGGGCTCTAGAGAAGGAGAAAAACCTCCTCTGTTACTAAGCAGGGATCTGAAGGCCGTTGTTGGGGAAGAAGAATTGCCATAAAAGGAAGAATTATTCTGCCTGCAGCCAAACCACCTCGACTCTGATCTTGTCAGATCTCCCAGCAGCAGTGGGGCTGGTCAGCACAGGGAGGCAAGTCCCCTGGGGGGAAGCAGGGTGATGCAGTGACGCAGGGAAGGAGGGAGCGAGCTCCTCATCCTGAGAAGACAGTAAATACGTTCCTCCCGTGGACTTTTTAAGATTTTCTTTCCTGACCAAAAGGATAAGAGCCCTTTAATATCTGGAGGGTGCTAAGTGCGTATCACATGGAGCATCTAATCTGGCTTTCTCATCTTATTCCAACAGGAGTAATTAGATAACGCTGGAGTACCCTCCCTCTCTTTCCACCTTCACCTAAACTACTCCAACTGATTAACAGTTGCAGTACTGTTTGAACAAAAGTGTCCTGTTATAAGCAACGTAAGGCTGTGGGAACAAAGCAACCCATTGCAAAACCACACATTGTGAACAGTGAGACCCCTTGCCTGATCAGCAGGAGGAT
>NW_010243181.1:19769-23898 GCF_000690775.1 Eurypyga helias | reverse complement strand
ATGGGCATGGTGAAGGAGAGCGAACTTAGAGCACAGGGCCTCCATCCATTGAATCCAACGACAGAGTCAACATGAATCAATGTGGGCTGCAAGCAAGAAGAGGCACCCCTGGTCCCAGCCCCTTTTTCTGCAGTACCCAGGGGTAACCGCAGGCAGCTTGTCTCCTTGCTTCACCTCTGAACCGTGCCCTGCACAGGCAACAGAGCTGCTGAGGCTGTCACAGTGGCAGCACACTCCAACATCCCAGAAATCCTTAGGACAGAGCTGAGAGCAGGGTGAAGTGCACCCACAGTGACTTCCACTCACCTCAGCCAAGTCAGTGTTGATTTCTCTACACAGAGTGGTTGTTTAAATTCACCCCAAGACAAGTAGGAGAAAAAGAATAGATCAGGGGAAGGAAATAACTGACTCTTGTCCTGCTGCTCTTTGGCCAGTAAAGTGATAAGGCAGAAAAGAGAGAGGAGGCTTTCCCCCCGCCACATTAAGAAGCTGAAAATTGAAGACCAAATGAAGAGTATATCTGAAGATAGCACAAATCCTCGATAAAGCCTCTCTGAAACTTGATGAAAAATTTCAAAGTGTATCAGGAAAGCTGGGATTCTCAAAAGTATAAATCCTTCAGACAGGAAAAATTGAGAAGAGACAGACACAGAAGGATGGTCTGGGCTCTCTGGAGCAAGGTAGGGGTGTAGGGTGAGCTTTAACCTCTCCGAAGCCTGTTGGCTCAAGGTCAGGGATGGAGCACTAGCCTTCCAGTTGGAGATGAATCACTCAGGGCCTTCAGTCTCTGCTAAGTCTCTCCTGTCATCCCAGGAGACAGCCCCAGCAGGCCAGTGGGGCAGCCATGAGCATAGCATGGTCCTCATCTCATCTTGCTCTCTGTCTGCTTCCCTGCCTCAGGTAAAAGTTACGTACAGTGTACGCAAGCAGCACGCTTGATGGCTCCTTGCCTCACCAGGAGAGCACGCTCTTCTCTGGGCAGGGAAAAGGCCATGGCGGTTGCAGATGTGGCACTGGCATCTTTGGGAAGACACGTAGATGCAGTCAATAACCTCAAGTCTTTGTTTTCTCCAGTGTCTCCTATAGGTGAGCAAGCAAAAACACTCTTCCTAGCTTTCTAGATCTGCACTAACCCTAAGCCCCCCAGTATTAAAAGATCTGACCTAAATTTATTACCTGCTTTTCAAGGATTTCTCTTACCCCCTTCCCATTTCCAACACATTAATTCCCTTGGAACAGGCTTGTAATTAAGAAATTGTACAGGTGACTGTCATCAGGTAAATACAGAACATGGTATCTGGAGACACAAATTCTTCGAATGAAGATTAATTAGGCAGAGTTCCTATCCCAGTTTGTCTGGCAGTGGGGTGAACACGGTTTGAACATGGGAAAGAAGCGCCAATGCTCTCCCCAACACACATCCAGCACCATCCACACAGTAAGTATCACTCAGGGAGGCTCTTCAGAGGATACAGTTTCTCTGTTTGCAGGCTTTTTGTTTAAGAAGAGCTGCTTCTGAGACTAGCTCACACAGCAGCCGGAAAGAAAATATGATTATTCTTGATCAGAAAGAACCACACTTATTTGCCCCATGTGTGTCTGCTTCCCAGAGAATGCAGACAGGGACTGATGTTTGTGACGCACCAAGCGCCTGGTGGGAAGGCAGGTCCAGGAGAGGCAACAGGACACAGCTATGCTTCTTGCTGGCAGATCATCCTGGCAACAGATGTTTTGCCTTAGGAATCTGTGCTCTTCAGTGCCCACCAGGCAGCAGCAACCTGACTGCAAAGGTCTGATTCAGTGAAGGGAGCAGGAAACATGCAGGGATAAAAAGAAAGTGCAACTTTGCTTTACATATTGGGTGGAAAAGAAAATATCCCACATGAGGACAAAAAAAAACCCCACAGAGGCCACAGCACAAAAAGCAAAGTAATGGATGGATAGATGATGCAGAACTCAGCTCAGAAAATGTATTAAAGCAGCAAGGAGAAAGAAGGCTGAGGAAAGGGATACCAAGCATCCACCACTAAAATTAAATGTACCCAAAGAAGGAAAAATATCAAGAGAAGAAAGGAAATACAGGAGCAGATCTTGGTGGAGAGTGAAAGGAGTTGAAGACAATGCTCACCCTTTCACCAGGAGACTCACATGCACAGCTCCTGCTAAAGGACAGTTATGGGCAGGAGTGGATTGCCCCAAATGAGGAGGCTTTCTCCACCTCCATCTGTCACAGCCACATATGAGCCTTTGCCCTGCACCTGAGTTTCATGTACCAACATATGCAGCAGCATTGGTGAAGACCAGAGTGAAAAACTATGTGTTATTTACAGCAACCCCTTCCCCATCAGCCTTCCCAGGTAGGTAGCATGGGTTTTATGGCCATCAGCAGCAGATTTTGACCAGAGGTGGGAAGGGTTAGGCAGATTGGCTGCCTCTGCTCATCCAGCCCTGCCCACAGTAGACAGAAACAGGAGCGCAGAGCTCTAGATAATGATCCCAGAAAAGCTCCAGCTCATGCATAATAACATGTTCTTTTAACAAAAATTACAATATCTGTACTTTTTGTAACAAGTTCAGCCCTTGGGACGTTCAATGGCAGAGTCCAGAAAGCTGGATTAGCTAGCTGGGAAGGCATGGGCACTTCAGGGAACAGCAGGTCTCATCTGGGAGACACACAGCTTCAAGTAAGCTCTTGGCCCAAGGTAGAGACTGAAATGCTGCCGACATTCCCAGGAAAGAAGGAATTAAAAATTATGTTATGAGAAGGTGAAGAAAGCCTTTGATGCTCAGTTTATTGGGAAGCATAATGTGATATATGAGAGATTTAGCCTGCATAATCAAGCACTAGAGGAGACTGCCAAGTCCTTCAAAAGAGCAGTGCAGAGCTGTTCAGGACACTTCCAGAGAATTTATAAGGGACAGCATCACTGTGGGCCTAAGAGACAAGGAGTATTGGGCTATTCCTTCCACCTTTAATCCACACCAACTTTGGCAAAGAACAAAGAAGCTACAAGGGTAGAAGAGAAGCAGGAAGACTTGGAGGGTAGGGCATGCAGAGGAGGAAGAAGCAGGTACGTTGACCCAGCTCACAGTAACTCACAGGCAGGTAAAAGGGACCAGATGCACCAAAAAAACTTCAGGGACAAGGCAAGAAACAACAGAAGTAGTTCTGTATATGCCTATGAATTCACACCATGTATTTTCATACACAAAACCAAGGTTGCAGGAGGCCAAAAGAAAGAGGGAGTTCAAGAGAGGTCTGTCCAACAAGCAAGGACATAATTAAGCTGCATTTGACTCAAGAAGCCACCAAGGTGTGCAGAAGCAGGGTCACCCTTCACAACACAGAGACCTTCAGGCACAGGATTTCAGGTGCTACAATGAATCCCTGCAGGCAATTACATCTTGGATTGCCAGGAACTCTCAGTAGAGACAGGCAAAAAACCCTATAACCTACACACTCCCAGGCCGGCCCAGTCTTCAGAAAAAGATTCCCAGTTAGGGTAGGGAGAGGTTGAACTTTTTTCCTTCCAGATATCCCTTTGCTGTCAGCAGCTCCACAGTCTACCACTTGCAGCAGCTGGCCAGTCATTCACAATGCATATAGAAGAGGTTGGCCTGAGACATTCTGCCCACAAAGCTTTCCTCTGGGGGTGAAGATCACACTCTCGTTTGGAGGCAAGAGCAATAGAGGTGGCAGGAGACACACTTCTTATGTGGGGAAGTAACTAGAAACCCAAGTGTGATAAGTTAAATGTGATTTTTGATGTCTAAACACAGACAAAGCATAACATCCCATCACTTAAGGCAGCCTCGGTGCCAAGGAGCAGCTACCGCTCCACTTTGCCTGGCCCAGAGTCTATGCCGGGGAACATGGCCCAGTAGCACAGCCTGAAGGAAGGGCTACTGAAGTGATCATTTGTCTTTTCTCTGTTTGACTGCGAGGTGCAGGTGAGTAGAGCTGTGCTACAAGCAGTGCCCAAGAAGTACTTCACTGAGCAACTGAGATGCTGCTCTTTAAAAAAAACCCGTATCTCTTCTTCGGAGGGACTCAGAGCGCTGTGTTTAACAAGTGAGTAGTGACAGCTCAGGAACCCCCTCCCTCCTCTACATATGAGTGATTCCTGCT
>NW_010243181.1:17084-19669 GCF_000690775.1 Eurypyga helias | reverse complement strand
AGAGACAGTCTGCTCCACCTCTAGCATCTCCTCGGAGACCGCCAACAAGAACGCAATTACTCCAGTTGCAGGAGGCTCTTAGTTTTGTATGTGTGTGAACACATGCGCTGACCACATGAAAAGGAGCTTACAAAGCTGGGAAACAATATTTTCCCTCTTGCATAAATTTCTTCTCCATCTTCTCTGCAAATACAGTAGCCTGGGCAGTGGCCACAAACAAGAGAACACAGTCAGGACCTGGGGAGTGTCCTAGAGGTCCACCGAGGTTGAAGGGACATTTTACAGCTAGGCAAGGGTGGGGGGAGGCATTGCCTTTCAAGAGGAGAGGTATAAGACAGGTTTCTTTGCATAACACCATGCATGAGGATCCTCCACAAATGGCACATCCTGGCCAAAATCTGGCCACATGCCAGCCTGATTTATTACATCCCAACGCCCCTCCAGCTCACATATTCTCACTTGTGCGGGGAGAAACATCTGAGAGGGATAGATTATAGATGCTCTATGTCTGCCCCTAGGGCAGTCAGATAAGTCGCAGCCCCACGGTGTTAGCACTGTAATCACAGCAGCCATCCGCTGAACCAAGGCAGGTTGAGGCTGTTCATTCAGGATGTGCCTAGGGAAGTTTTCCTTCTTGTTTTGAAACCCCCAGATCTAGATACTTACTTTCTAAAAGTCCCTTGAGATTTCATGATATTGCCAGAGTCCAAGCCTAGCACTTTTATAAAATCTTACACAAAGCTAGGAAATTTACTTCAACAACTTTCACTGGTCTCTGGGGTTACTGCTAGCTGTAAGGCCCTAGTTGCAGTCTCTAACTTCTACCCCAAATAAATCATAAAAGCAAGTTCTCTGCAAAATAAACACAGACCTTATGAGGCTGTTTAATATCCATGCTGCTCACACTGCTTTTTTCACTGTCCCATCTTCTTTCAGCTGTTGGCTTCTGTATGCACAAGGTGCCTTTGGAGACACCTCACCTACAGGACTTGGATTAAGAGCACAAGCAATTCAAACGGGTCCCACAAACTAGCTCCATTCCCCAAAGAAACTGAAGAAGATGGCAGCAGAGAGATAAATTGTATCTGATGCTAAACCCCAGATGCATCACTTTAGAAAGTCCCCGGGACTGGTGTTTAGAGAAATAGGGAGTTTGGTTTGGAAGTAAGAGGCAGAAGACAGCATCAGACAGCCTGAAGGATGTTAAGTACATTCATCTTGCCCAAAGATGAATGAAGTGTTATCAGTAGAGCCAGAGAGGATAATTTGACCTTTCTGCCTGTCTCTCTTGCTCTCCCTCCCTGCAGCTCAAGGATTAAAAAAGAAAACTTCCACTAGTTCTATCAATAAACTTCAGTTCCCTTTCTGTTCCCCAGGGCCTCAGAGCATAGGACATGCCAAAACACCCCTTGCACACAGGAGAGGCTCAGGATGCAGCAGAGGGAGATGTAGAAGAGCAGGAGCTGTCAGAGGGTTGATCCTATTTGAGCTCACAATAACAGAGGGATTTTGCTGGAACAGGTTGTGGAACACTCAGGGAGAGAGCAAAGGGATTGAACAGCCTGTGCATGGGAAGGTTGGAGAGGGGATTGTACCATGGGACTAGGAGTCAGGGGTCCTCATATTCAAGCAGTTCCTCTCATGCCAAGAGGCTTCCAGCATTGGAAACCTACCATCAACATGCTGGAGAAAGCACAGCACTGAAGGCTGCATCTATTCAGAAAAGCAAGGAAACCAGAGCACCTTTGGGCCTGGCTATTACCTCAGCATTAGGAGTCCCATTTGAAGAGGTTCCATCACAAGTAAGACCATACACTACACTTCGAAGCATGAAAAAAAGGGAGTGTACAGCACATGAAGTGAGGACCCTGTTGTAGAAGTGAAGAGCAAGTGGACCCAAGGATTTTCACAATGGCCAGGCACAGAAGACACTGCATTTTGTGAAGTCCCACAAGGGTCTAGCAACCAGGATCTCCCACCTTTTCCCTTTTTACAGCAAATCTACAGAGACACAGCTCCCTCCCTCCCAGCTTCACCCTGCATCTTCCTTCACCCTGGGACCTCCTGAACCTGACACAGATGATGCATGGTCTGGGACCTGTTGTGGGGACCCACAAATCAAGGCTCAAAGGCTGTGCTGTGGCAAAGGAACCCCTGCCCTAGCTCAGCACCCCTATCTATGCCTGCCATGTCCTTCTCCTTTCAAGTTCCAGCTATTGCCTTCACAAGTCCAGGACACAGCAGTGATTCCAGGTGCTGGAGGAGAAGCTGTTCCTCAGCTGTCTGGTGAAGCGCTCAGCACAAGTCTAACACCACCTCAGCAACGAACTTGCAACACAGCCCAGCCTAGGTGAGGTGAAGGAGGAGGCAAAGCCTCCTCTAGCTGTAGGCACTGCTCAGTTGTGAAGTATTCTTGGTCTGGCCTGAGAAACATACATCAGGATGGGTCCTGGTATCACCTTCCCCAAGACATCCTGCATCCTGCTTCAGAGCATAAAGTGCTTGGTAGAAGTTTTACTCTAAACTTAATGGCTTCATTTTCTTTTCCTACTTTTTTTTTTTGGGGGGTGGTGGGGACAGAGAAG
>NW_010243181.1:11350-17007 GCF_000690775.1 Eurypyga helias | reverse complement strand
GAAAACGTGTTGAGCAGGAATAGTACAAGCAACGCATGAGTGTGTCCCAGGAGCACTAGGGGAGAAGAAAGCAAAACCTGACACATCATCTTTTCCATCAAGATCCAACGCACTGTCCCTCCAGTGCTGGCACTGAATGCAAAATCCACTTTTCCTCCAAAAAGCAGCCTAATTGACGCACAGAAGTGTGAGCACATTACTAGGAGGGGGAAGAGCTGTGGGTCTGTGTGCAGGCAGGCAGTCCTGTGGGAACAGGGACAGGAGGCCGTGGGCAGTCATCGATGTCCCCCATAAAGGCACTGGAGAGGAGCAGGAGGCATCAGGGTTGGCACAGGGGTCACTGTGAGAGGCACCCACAAGGCACCACACAACAGCCCAGACATGCTTAAGTTTCCCAGTGCTCAGACACGTGCATAGCCTAAGCACTTGAGGGGAGCTGTTATTTAAACAAGCCAGTTGTTAATAAATGGAGCCTTTTAGTCCTAATTGATGGAGGACCACAAGCCTGCAAACCTCCCGGAGCTCTTCAATTATAGATACTGCCCCAGAACTGCTAGGAACAGCTGAGCTGTTTCGTGAGTCACTGCAGAGCTGCTCCAGCCCGCTGCTGCACACCGCTCTGACACCACTCTGGCATATCAGAGCTGCCATGACACAGGCCTTCCTTTATGTGGCCCCATAGGCAGACTCACCTCTAGCCAGCCAAAGGCTCTGGACTCTGAAGAAGGGCTTTAGTACAGCTGTTTACACCTGTTCTGCATCCTGTCCACTGCTGGCTTCATCCCCACTGCCCACCATCAGCTCTTGCAGGGCCTGTCTGACTCACACAGGTTTTGCAGCCTAAGAAACCAAGTATTTCCAGCAACAGACCTTTTGCTTGTTTCCTACATCTCCCATGACTTCCCAGGTCCTCTCCCATATGTGGAGTGCCAGACAAGCCCAGAGGTGCTTTGTTTCCAAACCCAAGCAGAGCCAGCTCAGCATGGTCAGAGCCCAGGTAGTGCCTTATTCCTAAATTTTTGCCATTTTCATGCCTTCAGTCAGGCTAAGAAATCTTTTCCTCCTCTGTCTTTCTTTCTGCTGCAAGATACAGTCAGTGTGAGCTACCTTTCCCTGTGTAACCCTGAACACAAAGCATGCAGACAGGGACAACTGACAGAGATGTGAGTTGACCCTTCCTACCCTACATCACTTCAGAGGCAGACCAGCACACAGCTAGTTATGGGGATTCATCTAAGAGGTACCACCTCCACTGAAGGCTCTGAAATCCCTCTGGTTCTACCATTTGGAGCCCCAGCGTCTCCACCAAATGAAACATTTGAAATGTTTAATTTTGAAAATGCTTAAGGGATAGCTACCCTTTGGATGCCAAAAAAAAAAAAAAAGAGGTTTCCTGGCCTGGATACAGCTCTTGGGCTCCAAAGCAGGAGACTGGAAGCCAAGGTGAGGGGCAACACAGCAGCTGCTATTTTCCTGTCCTAACAAATAAATATTTAACATGCCCAAGTCCCATCCATGGATTTTTCCAACTGAGTACATTCCTGCCAAACAAGAGCCTCATGAATCAGCATTTTCTAACAGAAATACACCGTAAGAAATTTCTTCACCAAGCCCCAAAGCCTTGCATGACCTGGGAGACCCTACAATACCAGCAGAAGTCTCAGGAGTGGAAGTCATATCACAGTTTTAAATTCATTACTTGAATTCCTTATGGAGAAAGAGGAGGGTTAAGTTTCCTGTCTTCTGGTACATCTTTGTGCCTTCATTTCAGAGCTCTCAGTTCTAACTCATTAAGATAAACGAGGAAGAAAGAGCTCTGAGGTAGTACAACAGGTTCTGGGCTGCTTCTCTACAGCCAACCTGTTTGCTCTGTTGGCAGTCTTGCAAGAAATTTAACTGGCTCCTTCTGAAGCTACCTAGATGCTAATAAGCAGAACAGGAAAAGGGAATGTTATTTATTCATGCGTAGTTATGCATTTTTAGACTCAGAAGTAAGCCACACTCCACGTGGGAGCCAAGGGCCTTCTTCCAGATCAATCTCTATGTATACAAGTACTTGCCCAACACAACTGGCAAGACCCCTCAAGGTCTGCCTTTACATGCCTTACCCTTCCTTTACATAGCAGGAAGCAGCATGCAAGCCACTGCATGGGGAAGGCTGAGCTCTGCAGATCACAGCTACTGTGTGTATGGAGGGTAGAGGGACCCTAAGTGCTGCCAGTCACTGCCATACCTGCTCTTCAGAGCAGTGGAGAAGAGCTCACCTCCAAGACAGGTTCAACCAGCACACAGGCAGTTTTCCATTCTTTGCTAGTCACAGACCTTTTCTCCACAGCCACGACCAGTTTACCTCCTCCAGTCTCTGTTCCTAACTCCCCTGCAGTCCTCTTCCTCCTAGGCTTAGGCTCTTTTCCCTGCCTTTCACACTTTCTGCTTTGCTCAGCATTCTGCAAGACCTGTTTAGGATAGCTCTTCTGCCACAGACAGTGATGGTGCTGGTGGCTTCAACAGACCATATCAGTCACTAACTATGCAAGGCAGGTTGCAGAAAGACTCCTGCATGTGTCCATGCCAGGGCCTTCCTGGTGCTCCCCATATGCAAGGCACACAGCACAACACACTCTTACCAGCACAGCAGGAAAACATACTAAATGAAGCCCACACAGACTCCACCACGCTCTGAAGTTTACCTCCTGATGTAATGTGCTGTTCCAGTTCCCTCACATTAGTGGGCTGTGGAATACAGAGCTGGAAAACACAGTGATGCATCTCCTCCTGTCAGTAGGTTGCCTCCAGCAAAGCATCCCTCAAGCTGAGCTTCTCCACACCTGCCCCTTCCTAACCAGGGATCAGTCTTTATAGCTCATCAGTCCTGAGTAATCAAGTCCTGAGCTCCACCCCGCAGGCAGCACTGATCTGCTCAGCAGGACCAAGCCTCCATGCAGGTGTGGGGTAACCATAGTATGAGGGCAGCCTCAGGTCTAAGCAGGCTTTATATTCCTGTAGTTGGTGCAGCCTGAGAGCCTCTGCTGCCCTGCACCACCTCCACCAGCATGAGCCAGTGCTCCCAGACACAGACAAGCCACACAAGGCAGCAGCTCACCTAGGTAGGGACTCGGTCTTTCAGAGGCTATGTTTGTTTTCACACCCTTCACCTCATGTAGGAATCATCTGCCCTGGTGCTCTGAAGCTCTGGCACTGCTCACACTGCTGCTGATAGCACCGGGTGCTGCCACACAGCACCGCAGCCGTGTCCCAAACCTGTCCACACCACTGCAGCATGCAAAGCTGCGGTATGGCAGAGCTGCCCTGATTGATGCTTTGAGGGTTTGAACTCTACCAGCAGAAAAGCACTGTGTAGTGTCCCGGCTATAGCAGCTTCTTGTTCAAGCAGATCATTAGGCCCTGCCTTCACCTCTAGGTCCTGCAGCCAGCTGCAGAGGCTACAGCCCACGAACGGCCCCGAGGGGCTTCCGAGGTGGGAGAGACACTCACTACAAGGAGGATGTAGGTCCACAAAGATGCCAAAGGGCTCAGAAGCTGGGAAGGTCATATAATAGGTGAGGCCAAGAAAGAGTTGGGCTTATAGAACGTTCAGATTCTGCGTGGATGGACTGCAGTGAGGACAGTGGTTTGGCAGCAATGGTAGGTGTGTCAGCTGGGTGCAGAGCCAGGTCAGAGCCTGTGGGGTTATAGCAGCATGCAGCAGTGAGGCAAAAAGAGAATTTCTGTGTGCACCTGGGGAACTCCAGATGCTTGTGATATATGGGGAGGGAAGAAAGAAGGTACAGAGACCATGTGTGCAGGGATAGGACCGGTTCTCAACACAGCAATTCACTGTGCTCCAAAAGTCACACATCAGTTTTCCTCTCATGTAGAAGAGAGTGGTGAGTGATTTCCCATGTCCAGACTGCATGTGAGAGGGAGAGGCAAGTAACTGTCTTCTGCCTCTGTCACAAACATTCATTTCCTTGAGGAAAGTCAGACACAGAGATTTGTAATGCTCCTGTCCCTTTGTCGTGGTAGCAAAGCTGTCCCATTTCCAGTTTCTCCTTGCATCCTGGAGATGACGTGTGCGTAACTACACAGACAGAGGTGACATTTGGCAGGCTGAGAGGCAGCGGAGGCTGCAATATAGATCTTAAAATGCACAGGCACCACCAAACGCTGCAAGCTAGAGACCAATGCAAGCGCATGCATGTTGGCAGGGATGCCATTCACTAGCGGCCGCAAACAGGAAAGCAAAAGTTATTCAAGAACTTTCTGGTGTGAATGAGAATGCAATTTGGGAAAGATGTTCTGTTATACCAGAAACTAGCTTGACAGATTACAACATTGATCATCCTGTTAGAGAGTGTAGTAGGGAAGTAAAGCAACTTTATACAAGTCTGGAGTATTTTTAAAAGTGGATTATTTGTGATATAATTAATGCCCCAAAATAGCAGTTATTTCAAGAAGAGGACTTGATCACTTGCCCTTGGAATGACCATGAGTACTTGTAATGACAGCGAGAGCTGTGCTTTCGATGGACAGGATCAGATGGCTGCCAGGCCTGGGCTGGCTTGTTTTTTAACGTTGCCTCTCTCACCCGAGTTGTGTTTGTAGCAGCGGCCACAACAGCACTTGTGAGAAATAAACGTTTATAATGCTCTAGATGACAACTGCTTGCAGTTGCTTACTGCCCAGACTGAACCACAGGCAAACACTGCAGGAACAAATATACATCTAAATAAAAAAGCCGTCGTATATAGAGCAGACCAACAGCAGTGACTAGGCTGACTTGCAGTAAAGCAGAGACAATCTCAGCGCGGCAGAAAAGCGTCCAGGCATGACGACTCTGCGCCGTGCATGCTAGAAAACCATTGGAGAGAAATGTTGTTCTCAGCGGAAAGAAATGTAAAATGAATTAACAAAATGTCTCTGAAGGACAAAGCCCTGCTGACGATTTAAATAACTGCTTTGAAACCAGCCTTTACCACAAACTGGTTTGTGATTAACAGAAAGAAACTAGCAAAAAGGCAAAGGAAACATGACAGAGATTGAGCCAAGCATAGCTACATCACAGCAAGCACCTCTTCTAATAAAAATAATTTTCTGAAATAGCCACCAAGGGGGTCCAAGTGACAAAACTAACCCTGACATCTTTGCATTACCAAGACCTATTACAGAACTAGAGTTTGTAGTAGGAAAACTCACCTGGGCCTAGTTTACAGAATGACATGTCAGTGAAGACATTACTGCTTCACCTGGGATAATTCACAAAGGAACAGAGCTCCCTTTGGCACCCACCAAAAGGATCATTGCTTTGTTTTCTCAAAACTCCATTTCCACCTTTTTTTCAGTCAATATAACTTTATGCATTTTCCTCTGCAGCACACGGAGACAAGAGAGCATAAACAAACCACTGAATGAGATCAGTTAAACAGAACCTCTGTGAAAAAGGCAGTTGATAAAAATCCAGGAACAATTTTACAAATGGGAAAAAAAAATGCTAAAAATACAGGACTTTTAAAATAATGAGTACAGTAATACTGAAAGTCTGTCTTCTTTGTTGTAGCTGAGTTGCTGCAACTGAGTTCCTCATACAAAGAAAGGCTGAGAGAGCTGGGAGAAGGGGTGGGGGGGAGATCTCATCTGTGCACAAATGCCTGAAGCAG
>NW_010243181.1:0-11327 GCF_000690775.1 Eurypyga helias | reverse complement strand
GAGGGGTGCCGAGTGACAGACCCAGAGGCACGGGGCACAAAGGTCCCCTCTGAACATCAGGAAACACTTCATGGTCCTGGGCAACCAGCTCTAGGTGACCCTGCCTGAGTGGGGGGTTGGACAAGACGACCTCCAAAGGTCCCTTCCACCTCAAGCTGTCCTGTGATCCTGTGACCTTTACTGGCAAGAGGAAAAGCTTTGTGGAAGTGAATAAGTTGTCAAAGACCAATTGGATTTGGTTTGTGTGGTGGGGTTTTGGTAACAGGGGATGGGGCTACAAGGTTGTGTCTCCTGTGAGAGGCTGCTAGAATCTTCCCTGGCTCCAAGTCAGACCCACCTCTGGCCATGGCCAAGCCAGTCAGCAACAGTGGTAACACCTCTGGGGTAACATATTTAAGAGAGGAAAAGAAAGAGAACCTGCATTGGAGAGAGGAGTGGGATGTGAGAGATACAACCACACAGACACCCAGGTCAGTGCAGAAAGGTGGGAGGAGGTGGGCTGGAGCAGAGGTTCCCCTGAAGCCATGGGCAGGAGAACCCTATGATGGGTGAGAGGGAGGCTGTGCTCCTGCAGCCATGGAGGGTCATGGGGAAGCAGAGACCCGCCTGCAGCCCAGGGAGGACCCTATGGTAGGTGCATCTAAAGGAGGCTGTGACTCCCTGCCCATGCTGGAGCAGGCTGCTCCTGAAGGATGGCACCCCATGGGAGTGACCCACACAGGAGCAGCTCATGAAGAACTGCAGTCCGTGGGAAGGACTCATGTTGGAGATGTTGGTGGAGGACTATCTCCCATGGGAGGGACCCCACGCTGGAACAGAGACAGAATGTAAGGGGTCCTTCCCCTGAGGAGGAAAGAGCGGCAGAGACAGTGTGATGAACTGACTGTAATCCCCATTCCCTGTCCCCCTGTGCCACTCGGGGGAAGGAGGGTGAGAAATCCAGAGCAAAGCTGAGCCTGGGAAGAAGGGAGGGGTGGGAGGAAGTTTTCTAAGATCTGTTTTGTTTTGTCTCTCATTGTCCTACTCTGATTTGATTGGTAACAAATTAAATTGATTTTATTCCCCAAGTCGAGTCTGGTTTGCCCATGACCATAACTGGTGAGTGATCCCTCCCTGTCCTTATCTCAACCCATGAGCCTTTCCTGATATTTTCTCCTCCCCATCCCACTGGGAAGGAGTGAGTGAGTGGTTGCATGATGCTGAGTTGCCAGCTGGGCCTAAACCACAACACCAATTTTTCAAGATTAACAGTCCAATGTGTTAACTAGTGTGAGATCACAGGGAAGTGGCTGTCAGAAAGACTGTCAAACTATGTCATCTACAAAAAGTCTAAAGAAAGATTGATCAAGGATCCATGTTGTTCCTAGAGATTACTGCTTGTCCATAGTTCAGACACTGTTCAGACTGAATGAAATGGGGAAAAATTGCTTCCATTTCTATGAAGTGAGATGTTGCACAACAAGGAGTGCAGATAATAAAAGTCAAAAATCGTGGGTTTTTTGTACCAAAAAGTTTTGGATGCATTCCTAGTAAGCAGTGATTCATCTATGTGTTTCTCTTCAATGTGTCATTTCAAGCATACCCATCAATGCAGAGTCAAATAGGGTAAATGAGAAATCCATACAAATGACAGTACTGGATAGATGAAGCCCTACCTGATTCAAGTTATCTGTCTTAGCATAGACAAAAATATCTGGCAGGAATTTATGAGATTCACCATTTCAGAGATTCTTGTGAATAGGAACTCTCCCATCATCTAAAAAGTTTCTGGATCCAAGGTTAATTAATACTGAAGTTGCTACAAAAAAACCCTGTGTGCTAGGGGACACAGCAGACCTCTCTGAAAAGAGGGTCAAACTGTTACTTGCTAGAGAAATGAGAAAGTATTAAATGTGTCATAACCACTAAATGAGACCATGTGGCAAAAGTGACCATGACTATATAAAGACAAATTACATCAACAGAGTTTGAAATAGAAGGCTGAGCATGAGTCTGGGCTAAAACAGCCTGCCAGTGGAGAAATCACAGCACGAGCAAGGGTCCAAGGGCAGTGCAAATAGACTTAGAAAGGCTGACTGGTAAAACACCACCCATATCCAAGTTACATGTCTGCGATGCCCCTCAAAGGTATCCACCCAAGAGAGAAGATTGCACGTCCTTGCCCAGGACACACAGGGCGTTGCTAATGCTGCTCTGTGGCTGCGTAAGTAACTCAGTCCCTCATGGCATGAAACGAGATTCCCCACCTGGGGGAACCAGCCCAGTAGCCAGAGTGGCCAGAAAGGTCATTTGGTGAACCAGGAAGAGTTTGGTAATCAGAATAACCCTCTCCCCACTGTCTGATATTTTTGCTGGTCTGACTTTATCTCTAATAGTATTTTTGCTTACAGGCCTGATGTGCTCTTAAGTCTTTTAATAAATTAATAGAATGTCACATTAACAAAGAGGGACCAGATTATATGTCACTGAGGAGTCACTTGTACTCCCATGTTACAGTGCTGCCTTCTCTGGTGAAAACAGAGAGATTTTTCAGGCACACAGGTACGTCTTTGTGTTTGAAAGAATCAGTCTGAAAGGGTTTCTGTGTCTCAAGACCCCTCTGCACCCCCGCTGCAGGATGAAGAAAAGCTAAGACCTGTCCCCCTATCAGTTTTTCCTCCTGCACATCCACAGACCCCTCACATTTATGACTGTCTAGATTCCTCGTGTGCATGGCAGACAAACCAGGTTTTGAGGCTGAGTCTGTTTGCACTGGACCTGCTGCAGCTCTCCTGGAGCAGACACGCAAACATGCTTTCCCATTCTTGCAGCCACAAGGACGCAGGAGACCATGGAAATGGCTCGTGTTCCCTCTGTGCCTGTGACAAGAAAAGCAGCGGGACAGTTCCCTGTGGAATATTCTTCACTCCCAGTGTTTCCATTCAGGACACCCCAGCATTTAACAAGGCAAAGCAGCTGAACTCTAGGTGTAAGAACAGCACAGGAGTCCCAACAAAATACTTAAGTCCTTCCAAAGAGGAAAACCAGCTCTGGCACTCACCAGCTGGTCACATTTATATCCTGCTAGCAGGACGGATCCCATGTTACTCCCAAGAGCAGGGAATTCCCATGCCGAGCTGCCTCTAGTTGCTAACCCACTCTGTGAGTGTGTTTTTGATTTGGGATTTATTTCCAAGAGTGCCCATGTGGTTTTGCATCGCTGTTTGTTCCTAAAAGCATTTAGCCTACCCTTTTGAGTTCTCCTTTTCTTCCAGTGGAAGACAGAAGCCTCACTAGGGACCAAGTCTCCCCTCAAGTACTTACAAATGTGATGTAGGTGGCTAAAACACGGTTTTTATCGAGGGGCTCACGTTGTGTTTGTACAGTGTCACACCTTTGGAGCAAACCTCACTACAGCCCAAAGCCCCCACCCGCTAGATCCTGCACCAACACAGATGAAAGCTAGTCCCTGCTCTATGAAGTCTGCATACCAGACAGCAGATGTGGTGCAAAGCTGCTGGCACAGCAAGACTGGCTGAGGACCACAGCCCACCAGCTGTAGAAGGGGCAGAAGAGCTGACTTAGGGCCCCAAACTGGAGATCCCCTTCTCCAGCTGCCCTACCTTCCTCACTACTCAGGAGCAGGATGATCTGTGGTCATGGCATACTCACTACCTGTCAAGGATTTAGCAGTCAGAGTAAAGAGAAGCTTGAACCTAGAGAGACTTTTACAGTGAGATGGAGGGGAGAAGGAGCAAATACATTCCCAGCTACCTAGCTAGCTACCTTTCTTCCCTCTTCATGGCTGACATAACCATGAAGGGTCCTTGCTGGGTGGTCCAGCACCCAAAGGTACCCACTGCATCCTTTTCCTAATGTCAGCGTTGCAAATCTCATCACAGACATTGGCTGTCTCCACTGAGGGACTTTGTGGTGAAAAAAGCCGCAACGGAGATGATGTTGTTCATGTTGTGTGCAGCTACCAGCATGCAGCCTGCTTTAGGGGTCTGCTTTAGGATCATCCACGTCATCTCAACACCCATCTCTCAGAGCAGAGACCCTCCTTCTGCAACTTGCTTTTGCCCTGGGTATGATGCACCAACAGGAGATGTAATAGTTTCTCTCCCCTGCCTGAGCCCTACGCTATCCATAATTGCATAATCTTTTAATGTCTTCCTGTCCCTGCCAGAGATTAATTTATGCTTTTAATCACGCTCATGGTAAATTTCAACCAAGTTCAAACTACTTGTTGGGTCACAGCACTCCCATATAAATGTCTAATCCATAAATTTACTAGCCCTTGTGCTGGTCTGTGACAGTGGTTTTGGTCCGGACAGGTGGGAATTGATGAATTTGTTCCTCTCTGAGGGGTATTTTGAGCAATAAGAACTCCAGCCAGCTGGAGCGATGGGGAGAAGAGCTGTAAGTCTCTCTAAGGGCATTGCCCAGGAGCCTTGCTGTGAATAAATACCTGCCTGACTTTCCACAAAATCTGTTGCATTATATATATCTGATGTATGCAACAAGAGCAAATCCCAGGGCCTGATTAATTGCAGGGTGAGAAATTTAAGTGACTCTAATCTATAAAAAGGAAAAGCATGTAGCCTTTAAGACTTCCTCTCTTGTACCAGGCTGACTTGGAGTGTCTGTTGGCCAGTTCTTGATCATTCATCATGTACCTTAACTTTGGTCTCCAGCATCCATAGTCTCTCCATGCATCACATCCTCGTTCTCCTCTGACAGCTCCCCAGCCCCTCTTGCTTTGGATCATTTCAACCGCCCTTCACTGGACCTCTGTGATTTCTGCACTCCTCATTAATTACACCATTCCTTTTTTCCCTCCTCATGTTTATCCTTCTGTTTGTATCGGCACACCTCTGCTTGTTTTACAACCACCTGGCAACACATGATGACAGGGTGTTGAAACAGCTTAGCTGGTAAGGGCTGGATAGCCGTCAAAATGCCATGTTAGTTACACAGGTGCTGCTGACTGAGGAATTGGCTCAGACATCCAGTCACCTAGCACAGCACACATTCAGGTTGCCGTATGACTGAGCTGAGGGAGCGGGGAGACCCGCCTGGCCACAAGCATCACTACCTCCCATCTGCGTGGGCGCAAGCAGAGCAGTGGAAACCATGGGGAGGTGGAGAGAAAACCTACAGCCTCCTTCACAATGTGATGAACACAGAGGAGGAGACAGGGCTTGGAAGATACCCTGAAAGCTGTTTGTTCCGAGCACCAGCAATGACATTACCAAGAGGCTGTGATCTCAATGCTGTTCCCATGCTAAGGAAGCAGGGCATGGAGGCTATTTCTACACTCCACAGCCATACTGAGCAACCAACCCTCCCACCCACAGCTGCCTGGTGGTAGGAGCTGCTGTGCCATTGGAAATACCCTTCGTCAGCTGGGCGGCAAGCCTAAGCACCTACTGTGCTTGCAAAAGGGCCACTGGCAATTCTGCCAGCTCACACTCAAACCCTATGTGACAGGACATCCATGCAGAGACCACTTTACTCACCACTAAAATGCACTAACCTCCCACAGTCGGTGGTACCCAGGTACTCAGGTTATCACAGCCTGGTATCAGGGGTGGAAAAAGGATGTACAGAAGGAGGTGGCTAATTGCTCTGGGAGAGCAGCTTCACAGCTCAAGCAAACACTGCTTTCTGGGCATGTGTCATCTTGCAGTCAAACAAGGCTCCCCTTCACCAGAAAATATTTAACACCATCACTCACACAGCAAATGTGCTAATGTAAACAGTTTCAGTTTTGGCTAGCTGAGCGACACAGCACATCGCTGCACCGAGCTGGGCAGAGCACCTTTGCCATGTCTGGGCTGCTGAGTTCATCCACGCTCAGGCATGGGCTACAGCAGGCAGTTCCCCTGGGCAGGGTCAAGTAGGAAAATCCGTACAGCAGCCCTGCAGTCAGGCACTAAAACAAGGACTGTGCAGTAACTTTTTGGTAATTTGGGAACAGACTTTCCCCTCCACATTGTTAATTAGAGAATATATCTGCAAAGAATAGGCATAGTCTCACAGAATGATCTTTTGTTGATTGCATCTCCTGAGCTCAGACACATCCAAATGTGTACGTGGTGCTGAATACGTGGCTGATTACTGAATAAAGAGCAGTGTTCAGACAGCTGGTGCAAGGAGTATGCAGTAATAAGCAGTCAGTCTTTGTAAGGTTTGGCTAGTGCAGGGTGCTTTCAGTATATTGATGTGCAATCTTTCTTTAAGATTTTCTTAGCAGGATATTATTGTGTGGCATATAGCCCCATGTAGTACATCGCACAATAACTTAAGCAAAGTGAATTAGAGCTTTTGTTGCTGGAACAACACAAAAGATAAAAAGAGGAATATAAATATGCATGCATACATGTATATAAAGGAGCCACAAGATATTTAAGAAGTCACACAGGAGGAAAAAAGTTGGTGGTTTGAAGCCATAGTTGGGAAAAGATTAAAAAATCCACCCATACTAATTCAAAATGACAGGTAGAATTTTTAGATAAGGAGAAATTAATTATACAAGCTGGAACTGGGCCAGGACACTGTCCTTTTCTATACTACCCAACGCTATCATGTTTGAACATGCTTGTAGCTAATTGAGTTAGAAGACACAATGCTGAGCACAACTTTCCTCTGCAAGAAGGAGCAAGTCAGCACAGCCCCCTCCGGGTCACTCCGGTCTTGTTGTCATGGGATATCGTGCTTTTGAACACAATTTTTCTGGGGCCCTGCTGACCACTAAATCAGTCAAGATCCAGTCTCTAAGTGAACACAGTCAAGCACAAGGCACCACTGTCCTTCATGCTTTTGCAGACATTTGTGCCAATGTCACAGCCGCTGAGAAGGTGGCTCACCAGGATTTGGGTATGGAAAACACCCCCGTGCAGCTGACACTGCTGAGCAATGCACGAGGACCTGCAGGTCCTGCAGTGATACAGTGCTTTATTTATATCTCAGGCAGCAGAAAATGGGGAAAAGAGAGAGGAAACACAACATCTCAGCTGTCTGCCAAGCCTCATTCAGCTTTTTCAGTCCTGAGTAAAAACAGTCAGTACTTCTTACACCGACTGATCTTCCTGCAGAATCCTAGCTTCCCTCTCCCATTAAGGCTTTATCCTATGCAAGGCACCACAGCGATGACTTTTGCTTTAGGGGCCTCTAATAAGCCTTCCTAATTTGAGAATAATGAAGACTGAAGGGTTCACATCCCGCAGGCCAGTCAAGGAAGAGGGCAGCCCAGCATAATAGAGGTTGGGGAGGACATTAATATGTTTTAATTGCTTGCTAAACTTTTGCTTGTCCTCCTGGGACAGAAAGGGGCCCTCTTGCACCATGAATTTCACTGGCGGCACAAGACAGAGTGAGTTCATCCCCCACATCCTGCACAGGGGAACGTGGCATCTAGCACAGGACCTTTACTGTAGCACCCAGATTTAATACCTTGGGATTAACGTTGAAAACATCTGAGTAGGTAGCGCTTACAGAGATGGAAGCCAGCGTACCCAGACGCACTGAGGGAAGGAGTCGGGAAACATGCACGTGCCTGGTGGGTTGATCCCATTTGTCAGAGTTTTCTGAGGGACACCCCCACAGGGTGGTGCACCCAGCAGAGAAGAGCTTGTCCCCAAGGCAGGCGCAGGAGCACAGCTCCTTCTCAGCTATAGCTGCACTGACAGTGCTGCGCGGAGTGTCAGGAGTTAGGTTCTGAGGGATGGCAGAGTGCTGGTGGTTTGGGACAGACGTGCAGGGATCTCCTTGCTGTATTGAAGGCAATGCCAGCCACTGCACTCATAAGTACCTTTGATTCCAGCTACACTTTCTCCCCAAACACACATTATCTTCTGACTCCTTTTACTGCTTATTGATCTGCCATTGAGTACAGGCTGCCAAGAGGTGCCTCAGCCGGTAGCGCTCATTACACTTCAATCTGCTCCCTTTTTACATCTCTCAGCCCTCTCCTCCTCTGTGCCTCACATTTTCAGCTAACCCACAGCAGAGAGCTTGACCTTCCCAATCCTACATCCATCCTCAGGACCTGGCTCAGTGCAACTCACTTGTAAGGGAGGCATTTATCCCCCAATCACCCCTGGCATCTTCATGTAACACAAGCAGTGGGCTTTGGTTGACCTGCCTTAGCTGTCTTCCAGTGAAGGTATCCACGAGTCCAGACTCCCAACAGAGACCTGCCCAGGCAATGAGTTCGGTGTGAGATTTGTCTGAGTCAAAAGAGCTTATTTGGAGACAATGAAAATACTACTTCAGAGCCCGTTGACTGGACTGAGTTTAGATGCCTGTAAAAACCTAAGCATATAGCTGAGATTTCAATTCCTAAAAGCTCAGGTAACCCCTACCCCACCACACAGAGAAATGTGCACGCTCGCACTCACACACACGTACATACACACACACCAGTGCCAATCATCTGGGCAATTATCAAGAGAAATGCTCATCTAAGGGCAGTTGTGCCTCAGAGACTGGCGTTAGGTCAGCATAGCTTATGTTCGAGAAATGCTTCCAGCTGTGCCAGGACCAAGGGAAGAGCCTGTTAGACACCTAATGTTAGGTAGGTGCATCCCCACCTCCGCCGGCAAGGGTAGCAGACCCTGGATGGGGCAGTGAATAGCTCTTCTCTATTGTTGTCTTCCTGTGTTGTTTAAAAGCTTTTCTGTAAACCTGGGCTCTTCAATGAACCGACAGGGTCAGTGAGTGCTGAAAACATCAGAATAAACCTATGCTTGTCAAACTTGAATATCGTAAGGCTAGTGATAATGTGATTATTTCCCTCCACATTTTTAGCCATTTTTTCATAGCTAATCCTGGACCACCAGATTCTGGCTGAGGTGAAAATGAAAAAAAAAAAAAAAATATCTACAGAGGAAAACTAATCAATCTCTTTCCACTTCCAGCCCACTGTTGTGCATCTGGGAGATTCAGAGAGAGAACCTGATTTTTCGGTCGCTATCTCATTCACTGATAGCATCTCCAGACTTCTTAAAAATCATTCGCTTCAGCTAAAGAGTTGTCGGTTGAGCCATTTGAAAAGTTCTGGCTGGATTTTATTTCAGGGAAATTTACAGAAATAAAAACCTCCTGAGAAATATTTCCTTACTGTTTGAATACTTTTTCAATCCTTTTGATTTTTATCTTTGCTTTTCACTCACACACTCCATTTAGTTTCCTGTTTGGATTGTTTTGACTCTATTTGCTATTTTAAAGTGTACAGCTTGGCTAAAAGGTGAATATTTTCCAACTTGAAGCTAGATTGGAAGACATTTCTTTTTTACAAAAGAGAACTTGTCAATTAACAATTTCAGTAACAAAAAAAAAGAAGGAGAAAATGCTATGAACGATGTTGAAGAGGTAGAAAATCCTTGTGTTTTGAAAAGGTAAAAGCATGAAACCATTTGAAACCTTCAAACTGTACACATTTCCCCTGCACCTCCAGCAGACTTAGTTCTGGTTAGCAAGTGAAATCTAGGGAGGACCCCCTTTCCTTTGGCAGATGAACCAGGGCCAAGAGTTAAAGTTTGAATAACCAACACAATATTTCAGCTATGTGCTCAAAGTTAACCAGTTCTGAAGACGGTGTCCTGCATTTGAGTGGGGATTATTGTAACTCTGGAAAACAGGTTTTTGTTTTCTTAACAAAAAATATCAGGTGCTGTCAGAATTGGCCCAAAACCATCACGTTTCATTTTTGCACTAAGCAATAACATTTGATTCCCCACCAAAATAGTACTGTTTTGAGCTCAGAAATACAAGGGTGAGCACCTCTACCATAACAGCACATGGGTTGAGACTGAAAAATAAACCCCTGATATTCAATTTTGGGTTTTTTTCCCCCTTCTGGTATCACTAAGGTCACTATTGCACTGGTGGGTTTTGAGGCTGGGAAGAGCCACTGGCACAAGACCATCTAAACGAGCAGCTGAGTCATTTTGCTGCAGCAAGCCCAGTGACTTACAGGTGATAAGAGACTGGGGCAGATACGGCAAGCAATGCAGAGCTGTGACAGTGGAGGCCTGGAGCTGAGGCCCCCCGCTGCACCCCATGGAAAAGCACCCAGTTGGGTCTTAGATATTGCCCCATTTCCTTCGATGATGAATGGCAGTGCTGACATTACCCACTGTCCCTCCAGCTTTGTATCAAAAGTGAGTACTGAGCCTTTCAGTCTCTCCCGTGCTATTATTGACTTACCTTTCACAGTTAGTACTAAACATCTATTTTTAGAACTCTCAATAATCACATATTTATGTGTTTATGTATAGATAATCGTCTTTACCTTTACATCTACTAGCCACGGATTTTCTTTCCTTGGCTCATAATTTTAGTCTCTTTATCAATTATCCGCATTTACTAATGTTTAATTTCTGACAGCTGTTATGAGCTGCCTTGGCTGAACACTGCTTTTCCTGTTCTGAATCTGGCATGCTGCATCTGAGTGTTTCTGCTGTGTTCCACCCTTTTAATTGCACCCCACAGGTAGTCTAGCATCCTCTGACTAGCTCAGCTAGTCCATTTTCTTTATTTTTAGCTCCCCTAAAAATAGCTGACTGCCCTCTCGCCATTAAAGGTGACCCACTGATTCGTGTTTCCAAAACCTACTGCTTCTTAGCACTTCTTTGTAAATAACCTCTTTGGCCTCTTCCACTGGCCGGACCAGGGTAGCCTCTGCAAAGATCAACTTCTCCCCACAGCTTCCATGTAGTCTTGGGGGCCGTGATTAATGGCTGGTGCCAAGATGAACTGACATCATTGGAGACTTCCCTACCATCTTTGCCACCCTGTCCTCCTCTACAGCCCCGACCTGGGCTTTGTTTTACTCGGACAACAAGCCCCTGTCAGGTAACACCGCATACCTAATTTCAACCCCCTCCCACTTCAGCCTTTTAACACATCACACGTGCAGCAGAATTCCCAGGCATTCTCCAAGTTAAGAACAAAATGAATGAAGACAACCAAGAAAATGTTCTGATTATGGGTTCCGATTTTTTTTAACCCTGATATTCTGTGGTAGGTTTCTTTATTTTTGAATATAAAGTGACAGAAATAATTTGTTGTTAGAAAAGAGAAAGTATCTTTGACTATTTACAGGTTTTGTACATCACAAAGGTTTTCACGTTTTTGTTGATTTTTCTTTCTTTCTTTTTTTTTTTCTTTTTCCTCCACATCCTTTAAAGAATGCTGAACTGGAAATCGCAACAGTTCACAAAAACCCTCTTCCCCAAAAAACAAACCCCAATGAGAAACAGAAGAAATCAAAGGGGAAAAAATCAACTCCTTTCATAGTTCTCCAGGAAATCCATTTGCTTAAATATATATATTTATAT